>NW_009635369.1:3655-10642 GCF_000690535.1 Cariama cristata | reverse complement strand
GAAATCTGTTTTAAAATATTTTATTGAAACATCTGAGAATACTTCCCACTGTGTTACCACTGTGTTATTCCATCTATAAATTCCTAGATCATTCTAAAATGTTTAGCCATTTCAAGTTGTTCCCAAAGTATCGCTGTTAGATGAAAAAAATTCTTATTACTTGTTCAATGTATATTTAAAAACAACGTCTGGACCAAGTCTGTTTCATTGTTTTGCAAATACATTCTAAAAAAAATTATTTAAAAATTATAAATTGTCAATCATCATCTGAGCTTAAAAATTGCATAAAACCTGCAAACAAAATATACACTTTGTTACACATTCTAGAGAATAGTAATATTTTAGAATTTCAGTTTATTGTTCTTTCATATTGCTCTAGTTTCATTTTTGACAACACAGTACTGAAAAACAAGTTCAAAGATCAGCAGCTTTAGAAGATCTTAATTCTGAATGTCACTTTTTTATTTAAATATTCTGCAATTTTTCAGCCTCTATTTTCCCTCAAAGTTGAGAAACAACAGGCATGGAAATTTTCTCAGCTACTATATTTTAAATGAACAATTAAAAATAAAGCTTTCATAAAAGTTAAGACAACAAAACTTACTCAATATGTAAACATACCAGTTTAATCTGTTGCAAGCTGACAGGCCAAACAAGATTGAAAGAGCTGTTTGTTGCAGAAATGAAATATTTGAGATAGTCCTGTCTCAGTTTGGCTAAAGCTGTCAAGTTTATTTTCTTCAATATTTAAACAGGAAATGTACCCATCGAGATGAAACATCTCATTTATGTTTATGCCTGTCAGCAGCTGAGCACAATTACATACAACCCACTGCATCACTTATAGCTCAAACACAAGATGGAGGGTAAAACAGACATCTGCAAAGAACTATTTCACTTTACAAGATATTATTTAAATTATATGTAAAGAGCAGTTTAATCTCTTTTATTCAAGAAATGTGAAGCTCATTTTAGTTTAATCGATGGTTTACTGCAGAGATCTTATATTTAATCAAATTTAAATTGTTCTCTTAGGCTTAAAGAATTGAATGCTTTTAAATGAAATATTCTATGCAAGAAAGGCTGGAAATGTATATTTCTGGGATAAGAGTAAGCGTATTCTTTTTATATGGTCATGGGTTTAAGAAAAGTTTAGGTACTATACTGCTTAATCCTGTGTTGAAGTAAGTTTTTACTGAAAGGATGGGGCAAATTCATTTAAAGGAGCCCATGTAGGAGGAACCTCTCCTTTATGCCTGCATCCTTGCTTGAACATACAGGAAAATTACAGCTACAGAAAAAAAATGATTGTAGTTTGAACACAGAAGACAAATTGCTAAACATAACATTTCTGAATTGGACTGGATATTACCTAGCTGTGTAACATTCGCCAAATAAACATCGACAGAGATAATTCAATCTCTGCAATCCCTTCAGTTTCATGTCGGTTTAATACAATACTATACTGACATTGCAGGAAAGAAGTTAGGTAAGTCAATGTCCAATCTCTCCATCGCTAGCAGACATAAAATATTGTACGTTTTTACACAGATGGTTTCATTTCAGAGTGTGGCTATCGTGCATGAGCTCACTGGCAGGGTGGTGAATAGAATCAAGAGCGCTCCATCAGCCTGGAGAGCTCTGACAAAGGTGGCTGCAAAGCGGAAGATCTCTGCTTACCGGTATACTAAATATCTTCTGGAGAGAAAGTTGACTAGCTATGAGCTCCAAAATGGAATTTTTCCATTGTGTGGGGAAAAAAATATTAAAAAAATAATCCCAGCCTTTAACTATGAGCCACAGACATTAGATCACTGACGGGAAAAACTTTGCTGCAGATGTTGAAAAGAAGTGATGGGAAAAAGCTGGCAACTGTGACTAATGGCAAACGTGAAAGAAAGGAATAAGAATGTGCAGAGAGGGATAAAACAATTGAGAGACAAGGAGAAGGGATTTCTAGCACAGTGAATAAACACCAGAAAAGTATTCAAGAAAGACAGAGGAAGATCAAGGCTAAAAGTCATTTGAGAAGAAGATTGCTCTTAAAGCCAACATGTCGTAAGGAGCAATGAACCCTTTCATTGAAAAACGGAGAACATAGAAGGCTGTTCACAGCATGAAAAAAACCAAACCAAACCAACCAACCAACCCAACTTCTGAATACAGGAAATGGGTTAATATTCATTGATACCATAAAGGAAAAATCCTGCCATAGAAGATACATATCCAAGTTAAAGATAGACAGAACACACCCATCCTGCCAGCCAACCCTCTTTTGGGGCCAAAAGCAGTAAACTGTGACTGTTTTTAAGTTCCAAAGAAAAGAAAAATGTGCTGATGTCAGACCAGCCCTCTGTCCATCCCTTTACATGGAAAAGTAGATCATCTTCTGGCTATCGGTGTTCTCTTTCTTGCTTGTTGCTTTTATTCTTGCCTGGGGAAACTTCCATTCCCAAAACCCACCACCTTTTGATTATATAAAAGTCTTTGTTATCAACATTTACCACAGATATATTGAAATGGGCTAAATCATTGATATTCCCACTCATTATGTCAAGTCAATGTAGCTGTATTATTTAATTAGCTTACAGAAAAAAAGAAATAAAATTAATGGAAGTGATCCATGTGACTTCCTACTAGGAAAACCAGGGGAATATTGTCTAAACAAAACTTCTGTATGGAGGGTATGGAGCTGAGTGGAAGAAGAAACCTCGAGAAAGGAAGAATCAATTATTATATCACAAAATGAGAGGGAAACCAGAATTTAGAGGAAAAAGCAGGCATGTATATCATAACATTTCTAAAATATAAAAAAACTACAAAACATCTTTTCCTGGAAAACAGGAGGAGATTTCATAATAGTTTTTTTAAAAATCTGGAGATAGCGAAGAAAATGTGAATTTAATAGAAATGGAAGACACTAGACTTATGAGAAACCAAATACACAAATATGCTGTGAGGAATAATCGTTAGTCAGGAGTACATCAGAAAAATACTGGAGAGTTGGAACAGTTCACAAACAAAACATGTCTCAACCATATAGTGCTGATACAAAAGGATGCCAGTATCAATGTGGAAGATATTAACAGAAGCATTTCATGCAGCCCATAGGTATTGACCCAGCCTACTGAAAGATGATGAAGTCTTTAAGGAAAACATAGATAATGTGGAAATAGTCATGAAGCAGACAACAGGAATGATAAAAGGTTTAGAAAAGTTGACCTGTAGCAAAGGTTGAAGCAATTCTGCTGTGTATTCTTGAGAAAAAAGAAAAAAGAGACTCAGAAAGGGCAACAAGATCAATCTTCCGACATGTAAAAGAATAATACAAAAAGAATAGGAGATGATAAGCTACTGCTTAGGGTAATATAAACAACAAAAAAACCCTTTTTAAACTAAAATTTTCATTAGAAAATAGCTGGCTATAAGGATGGTACAGCATTGGAATCAGCTATGTAAGGAAGCCGCAAAAGGCATGTAAATGGTTAGATAGGCATGTGTCTATGGTGTAGCTATTCTTGCTCCTTCTTCAGTGCAGGCTCCCCGCCAGTCCCATACTTCTGTTTATTCACAATGAATACAAAAGAACTCTTCACCTCTAACTAACATTTGCTAAGATCTACCTTGCCAACAGTGTTTAATAAAGATGAGACTGCTTAGCACATGGAACAATCATTACTTAGCAACTACTTTTTGGCAATAGCCAACCTTGTGCAAGACTCCACCAATTTCATTCTCAGATGTGGTTGTCACCTTAGTAAAAGGATGAAAAGCAGGATCTGTTGCTACCTTTTTTTTTTTTCTCTCCATTTTCTGGCATTGAACAACATTGAACCTGCTTCCCATCAGAGTAGTCATAGGATTATTACATTTAGAGATCAGCTTGTGTCGGCTCTTCAGACAATAACTGCAAAGACTGATGGCAGAAGCATGAGCTAGCACACTCCTATTTTACATTCAGCATACTCTCTACACTAAAATCATGGGATAGCATAGTTAAAATCATTTGCCTTTAAGACTGAAAGAATAATCAAGGAGTTACGGCAAAAGCCTGGGATGATGGGGTATTCAATCTGCATTCTTTGCCATAGATTAGGCAGCATATAGCAAGACACTTAGTCTTTACAGCTCCTTAGCTGGAAAACAGATAATGATTCTGTTTCCCCAAAAAGCAGTTACTTTACAATCCCTGTCTTACTAAAAACTAAGATAGTTGCATTCACTACAGTAATGCTGAGAAGACAAACACACGTCAAAAAGACAGATTGGGCCCTGTGTGATTTTGTCTCTGACAAGCCTCATATCAATAATTCTGAATTAATATTTTCTTTTTTTAAAAAATCTCAACAATTATGTACTTGGATAAACACAACAGAAATCCTTAAAAATCAGATAATTGCATGCATTTCTTATATCGCTCCAGCTATTGAGCAATCTTAGTTCCATAACTCATGGCACTGACCACATGAAGAGCTAAAAATGGTGTGCGAATTTGTTTCCGTCTCATGATTATATTGGTTTAGAAAAAGTCACAAATCACTACATTATTAACAATTGCAGAATGTTGGAAAAAAAAAACCAAACAAACAAACCAGGCTTCAGTTTTATAGAAATATATTCTTTTCTTATTCTAAGTTTTTGGGTGTTGTTTTTTTTTTTCCCCTATATTGAATCTGGGACTAAAAAGGATATTGTGCCCTAAATATGCTTGTCTTGGAAAGGCTACTTGGTATTGTTGTATTTGTATGTCAAAGGGAGGACCGAAGTCTCAACAATTGTTAACCTCTCCCATGGTGTGCTAATAAAAGGTCAGAGGCCCACATGTGGCTTGCAGCCTGGGGAATTTCTCTCAATGTTCTGCCAGGGATGGGACCGCCCGAATGGTTTCTCTCATAAGTTTTAAGCCATAAACTGCATCCTACTTGGCTTGCTGTGCCAAAACTGGACCCAAGGGTATCCAGAGTCTTGACTGATGGGAAAAAATGAGTGCTTCCTATGGAAGCCACAGCTGTTTTCCTGAGAGAGAGAGCACAGATGCTCAAATATTTCTCTACTTTCCATTTCTGACTACCTGTTCTGGCAGCAGTTTCGAGAAAGGGGGAGGACAGAGGCAGGCATCCAGCTGCTTTCAATAAGGCTTGCCTTGGCAGCACAGATACTGATTGCCTAAACACTAAAAACATTCAAAAAGGAATTTTTTCTGGATTTCAAACTATAAAAAAGGTGAGAGCATGCACTAATATCCCCATCTTCCCATCTTGACTAGAAATTTAGTGATCAGGATAAAGACCTTAATTATGAAAGCAAAGTCGATTTCAGAGAAAAAATGATACTGCATACTATTGAAAAGATATCACTCATGGAAGTATGTGTGTGTATCTATTTATAAAAATATATGTGCACAGAAATTCAAGCACATATATAAAATATATATAGCCTATGCATTTTCTAGAAAGATTTGTTTCTTCCATCAGACTGTAGGTTGAATGTCATAATATGGATTTGATTTTGAATTTTGGGGCCATATTTATCCCCAGTGTAACTCTCTGAAGTCAAAGAAAATACACATGCAAAGTTATAATATAAATTGATTTGGCCCAGAATTGTATATAACATCAGCTACCTCAAATTTCATTGAAATTACATTACATTAGGATGTGGCTTATGATCCTGTTTAGTAACTGTTTAGTAATTATTCGTATCTGTCACTTTTTGACTACACACATTGATGTCCAATGATCTTTTCATAGATATGGTTAAAAGTCTATGCTTCTGTTCTGTTCAGGTTACATAGCTGGTTTGAAGCCCTTATATTGACACTGTTCAACATTTTTCCCCAGTTCTACTTTTTGAAATATTATATAGGGATTTATTAAATGGACTTAATTAGTCCAATTAAAGCACAATTAATTAATGTAAGTAAAAATTGAATAGTAGATAGTTATAGTTGATAAGTAAACAGCAGAACAGCACATAAGACTGTAAAACCCCTGGACTTACTGGTTATTCGTTGCTCAGTGAATCACCAGAAGCACTATCAGTTAAAAGCTTACAGTTCACTAGCATATTTGCTTATTTTAAGGACAGGTCTGTCAGTCTTGTTCATGACTGCACCTGTTTGGTACCTGCAGTGCTCAGTTAGTGCCTGCCCCTTCTGTCACAGCCTCTCTTCCTACGAAATGGAGAAACATCTGTCTATCAACAGGGGAAGTAAGCATATGATCAATGCTGTCTGCAAAAAGCTTTGGGAAAGTGCTTGGGGAAAGAGCAACTTTATAAAAGCAGTAATTCTCCCCAACAGATGATCAAAAAGGCTTTCTCCTCACAAGATGTCTGAATGATGTTTGGTTAAAGACTGGCAGCAGGCTACTTGAACAGCCAGCAACCAATCTTCCTCAGGGCTCTCCCTCTCCACCCTATTGGTCATCAAGACCTTTCATTTACATTCAGTCCAAAATTTTTTTTAATTGTTTTTGTCTTGATCACTGCCTAGACACCAGACACCTATTTCTACTTCAGCTTAATGATCAAATTATGTTACCAATGTTCTTGCACTACGAGCTAAGCTGCTCTCCCAGCCAGTACATTCCCCAGACAGAGCAATAGCTTTGGCTTGAAAGCTTCCACAAAGGTATTCTGTTATTGAGTGTCTGAGAGGTCCTTCAGACCAGAGAAGCTTTAAAGCTGGTGAAGTCAAGTCCAGCATGGTAGGTACAGTATTTCTAAGCCATAAGGATAAGAAGGTAGATCCGATCTGAGTGGTAATCTCGTAGCTCAGCCATGCAGACTGCTGCTCCCCTCTTAGAAGAAGAAACCACCAGCAAAATGGATCATGTAAGAATCCTCCCAGGAATGAACAAGAGGAAGAAAGTAGTTTTGCTTGACCAAACCACAAGAAGTCAGCGAGTCTGAGCTGGTAAGGAAGTCACAAAATCAGAAAAAGAACTTCTGTATTTAAGCCACACCTTGCCCAAAACTGTTCAAATG
>NW_009635369.1:0-3624 GCF_000690535.1 Cariama cristata | reverse complement strand
GAAAGAGTTATGGGAATTTTGCTGCCTGTATTAGACACTAGAGCTTGATTCTGCCCTGTCTGACTTTCTTCTTTGCAACTCATTCATTGCACTTGCAAAAGAACAAACACCTGAGCTTTCTGCTTTCTTGTCCTAGTTTTACAACATAGAATCTGATAGCCTAGCAGCTAAAAAGTGAGCAATCCTCCCTTTTCTCTCCAAACTAAGTTACAGAGGTCTTTAAAAATGTCAGATGCCCAAGATAAAGTGTGCCTTTCTGACAATAAGAATGAATCCCCCACTACCTATTTAAATAAGATTATAGTGGTTTTCAATTGTTCATTAAGGATCAAAGAGGTTTTGCTGATGACTAATTAATCCAGAATTAACCTAGGTAATAGTATATATTTATCTCTAGTTTTAATTTAGTTATTTGAAATATTTTGCTGTGCTAGCTCTTAATTATTTTTCTACCCTTCAACTGACTCGTAATGAATTATTCCATTTTTATTGAAAGTATCCCCTGTTTTTATGTCCTTCAAGCACTCTCAAAATAGAAGCTTTTTGCAGTTATGCATATACATCAGCAAAATCATACTTTCAGCAGTACTACAAAAACACATTACTTTTCTTCTTTCTTGAAAGCCTGCATACTTAAATACTGAATCATACAGAAAATATGGAAAATAAGTGTTATCACAAAAATCATTAAAGCAGGAGAGTGAAAGGGAACAGGGTTACAGAAGTGTAGACACACTTCTGACAAATTCATATATATGTGATATAAGAATTAATCTTGCAACCCTTACTCGCAAAAGTAATCTTACTGAAGTCTATAGGAGTATGCACATAAAAAAATAGAGGTTTAACCCTAAAAGCCTGAAAGAAATCCACTTATTTTTTTCTGCTATAAGAACAAATATTGCATCATAAAACAAATTATATCCAGATGAGTAAAATAGCTTAGCAACAAGATAATATTATAGAAGACTTATAGGCACGTCTATAGTGATGACAGATAATAGAACCTGAGGAGAGGCTATTACAGACAATTTGGAGTATGGGATTGAGTCTCCCAATTGTTAAAGAATTGTCAGATACTGCAGGAAGATTAGTCTGTATCTAAAGGGATTTACTACTGATATCATAATAACACCACCAGACAGAACTGATTTTTGGAATAAAGGAGAAGCTAACTGGTTTTAAAAGTGACTTAAAAGCACCTCTTGCTGCCACTAACCAAAGAAAAAAGAAATAAATGAGTAATCCATAGATTGAAGACAGCTTATCACAGCCTACAGTATTATGTAAATGCATTCAGGAACAAAAATGAAGAACCATCAAACAAGTCTGGACACAGATGTCGTATTTTTGAATAAACAAATATGAGTTCTTCATTAACTAAACCCACACAATGATTTAATTTAAATGCATAGGTTTGTTTTAGCTGTAGCTAGTAGCTCTCTGTGGGACCTTATTACAGGGCTGATTCTGATCCACAGAAGAGGAACTGGATCAACGTGCTTTACTGTGCTTGCCAGGCTATAAGCCATGCTAAAATATTGGGGAACTGTAGCATGAGGGTGGCTCCCACAGGATCTTTGCATCCACTCAGGGTCAGCTGGATCTGGCATCTTCCACAGGCTGCTATGGAGTAATGGCAGAGGCCACTTTGCGTGGCATCCCTATGTACAGTTTCCAAACAGGAAGGGGCTTATTGTAAATTTCTTCTCCCACACACATCCATAATAAGGACAAGGAATAATTGTAAAGCAAAAAAGGTATTTTTTATTTTTTTTTTGTAATTTTGCCCAGTAGTTTGTCAGTCTTATGAGTTCAAAGTCTGTTGATTCCTACGCGAATTTATTTTCAGTAATGAAATACAATGGTCTGGAAAATATGAGACAGAAAGAAGTAATATTTATTTATATATCTTTAACATACTTAACCAATTTTAGAGTAAAAAAAAACATATGCAAAACCAATTAGACCTACCTACATTAATGATTTTATCTCCATAAACCGATGTTCTCTTTATGAAGTATTGTACTGGGATGTATTAATTTAAAAACCAAATCAAATGAGACTCATTCTGATGGTGTAAAACATTAACCAGGGAGTTGTACAGAAGGTGTGGTTGATTTATAATGAAATAAAATCTGTAGTATGACATGTATATCTGGAAGTAGGAAATAAGAGTAAACACATACATCTATCATTACTCTGTCAAAACATACTGAAGTTCTTGTGTGGGATTGATATGACTGAAGCCTATTACAGAGATGAGGTGCAGGGAGGAAGAACTTCTCAAGCTAAAAGATATAACTGGGGATTTGAGTTTGCTTTCTTGTTTTTGTGTTAAAAAATGAAGTTGAAAATTATTTATCTCCATGAAAAAGTTTGCTATGTTTCTGTAAGATATGTTCAGATGTACTTTTAGAAGTATAACTTATTCAACACATTTCAACCCTTCTGCCATACAGAAATTTTATGGAAAAAGAATGACTTCACAACAGATTTATTAATCAAAATTATTTGGCTATTTCCTTATGGATTCTGCTTTTGCTACAGCTCATGCCTTATTAAAAACGCTTGATGTGTCCGCATCATATTATTTACTCAATTTTCTATTATATCTACATTAAACATATGTCTAACCTTGAATGAAGACTTCCTTTTGTATTCCAGACATCTGCCCTGTACAAACTTGACAAAGTGCTTAACAATTTTTTGGAGGGTAGTCCCTGAGAAACCTCCAAGAACTGCCTCTCATCTCTCAAGTACAGTTGAGCCTATCTGGTGCATCAAGTCTAATACAATAGTTTTTATAGCTACTGGTAACTAGGCAAAAACATGCAGAGATTTAACAGCATCCAACTACCCTGATTCTCCAGCTGAAATAATCAGATGGAAATTTACAGCTTTGTTGACTGGGAACAATCTTTGGCATAAATATTGAATTCTCCTGGAGAAACTGGCTGCTCATGGACTGGATGGGCATACTCTTCACTGGCTAAAAAAACTGGCTGGATGGCCAGGCCCAAAGAGTTGGTGAAGGGAGTTAAATCCAGTCGGTGACTGGTCATGGGCTCAGTACTGGGGCCAGTTCTCTGTAATATTTTTGTCACTGATCTGGATGAGGGGATCGAGTGCCCCCTCAGTAAGACTGCAGATGACACCAAGTTGGGTGGGAGTGTTGATTTGCTGGAGGCTAGGAAGGCTCTACAGAGGGATCTGGACAGGCTGGATTGATGGGCCAAGGCCAGTTGTAGGAGGTTCAGCAAGGTTCAGTGTTGGGTCCTGCACCTGGGTCACAACAACCCCATGCAATCATAGAATCATTATGGTTGGAAGACACCTCAAAGATCATCAAGTCCAACTGTATACCTGATGCCACCATGCCTACTAAACCATGTCTTGAAGCGCCACATCTACACGTTTTTTGATCACCTCCAGGGACGATGTCTCCACCACCTCCCTGGGGAGCCCGTTCCAATGCTTAACAACTCTAACAGTGAAGAAGTTCTTTCTAATGTCGAGCCTGAACCTCCCCTGGTTGAGATTGTTTCCTCTCGTCCTATCACTAATTAGCAGGGAGAAGAGCCCAACCCCCGTCGTGCTACAACCTCCTTTCAGGTAGTTGTA
>NW_009635368.1:29319-31431 GCF_000690535.1 Cariama cristata | reverse complement strand
ATATATAACTTGGGGTTTTTTGGGAGACCATGTGACTCTTTTCTCTAATTGTAAAACAAACTTGAGTTTTACTATAAAGATGTGTGTTCTTTGTTTTAAAACAATTTTTACTTTATTTTAGCAATAAAATGTCACTCAGAGGGCAGGTAGCCCCGTTTCATAGCCGGACAGTTAGCATTGGGAGGGGAGGGGGTGGCAAGAATTTATTTTCCATAAAAGTTGGGCATACTTGCAGAATGATGTATTTCCATTTAATTCTAGCACATAAGTCCTCATAACACTAAAAACCCATGAATGATACATATATATGACTTTATTCAGCCGTAAAATAATGAGCGTAATGGAAGTGAGGGGGGGGGTTACCAACCTTAGTTACTAAGGGATAAGTGAGACATAAACTCAATAGCTATAGTCCGGTCATGTATCTGATTTTTTAAATGGTGTCATATATATTTATATCCCCTGCACTGAACTTACTTATGACCCCACAGAGTACTAGGAGTGGAATTCCTTGGATTTAGTATATTGTTAGTATTTCTAAAGGAATATCCTCTACTACAGCTGCCAAGCCTTTGTATATTTAATTATCCCATAGCCCTAGAACAATCAATAAATCTTCATGATGAATAGAAAACTTTCATATAACTTAAGGAGGAAAAAAAAGCACAAACCCAAAAATTCTGTTGCTGCGAATTTCCCAAGAGCCCAGCGCCAACAACGTCTCCACAAGAACTGAGGAAATGGTGCTTCTGCAGATTATCATTTATATTAAACACACATGCATGCACATTGCCAGCTTTATTGTTGTCTTGAACTAAGCTAACAGAAGCAGTAACAGATACTAAAAATCTTTGGCGTATGGAAAAATGAGGCTGCGTTACTACTACGCCATGCGCCTGCTCCTGGCTGCAGGAGCCGTCTCCGCTCAGACCCTGCCTCCCCTAGGTAGGACAGAGCATTAGCTTATTAAATATATGTTAAATATATGTCATAGGTACCTAGGGGATGAAATAGGCACCCTCAAAATATATATTGGAACTACAGAGGAAAATACAGGAGCTAACCATCCATCCATCCACTCTACTGAATCCTTGCTCCGTAGGGGAAAAGAAAGACATTTCCATAGCTTTTATCACTTGGAGCAGAAATAAAGGCATATAGCTAGACTTTTAAATTACTCAGCCAGAAACAATAGCAAGCATTAAAAGAAGATTTTTGCAGAGAATGTCAAGGCTACATTGAAGTGCAGTGAGAGGGGGAGGACATTTATTTCAATTTGTCCCAGGTGGATCCAATACACTGCTTCCACAGGCTACTTCTCCTAATTAAGATCTCATTGAGAAGACACCTTCTGGCAGGGCAATTAAAATGAAAAAGGAATGGATGCACTTATTTGGAGTAAATATAAACAGCACTAAGGCCTCATCTTATGAAACAATTCTAAAGTTAGGAAGGTTCTGTAGGGGGATGTTTTGGAAGAGGAGAAGATATTTCTGAACCTTTTTTTGGAGTGGGGTTTGTTTGGTGGTTTGTTTTGTTGTGGTGTTTTGGTTTTTTTTAGCCACTTGCTACCATTTTAGGTAGTCAAAGTCTAGTGTTCGTATAAATCAAAGGAGTTAAACTGATAGCTTCTTTTGCATGCCTGTGGGAGAAGAAGGCCTGGAGATGGCATGAGTGGGTCCAACTTTTCCAGGCAACATTTGGATTTACATGTGGAATTTGAGATGCTTCTGGAAATCAAGTCTTTTAAATCTCATCCCATTAGATGGTGGCTGAAAGCACTTGGAGGTAAGCTGCTCTTTTCTACACCAACCCTCTGTTGAGGGAAACAGCACATAGCTGCTGGTTTCTGCTTTGCTGTGCAAGGGTGAGTCTGTAAAACCTGTCTGCAACCTGCTCAGGTCTTGGGGATCCATACCAAAGTCACAAATATGTATTTATCTAAATGTAAAATAGCCACTGGTACTGCTGGTTTGTCTTTGTTGATTGGGCTGGTGCTGTGTTGTTGATGCCATCCAGGACTGCAGCCACCCCACCTGTTGCTGCAGGTCCCTGCTCCATAGCAATAACCTGCAAAGGGAACCAAGGGGGGGGGGGGGGGGGAACTGCCCG
>NW_009635368.1:22850-29289 GCF_000690535.1 Cariama cristata | reverse complement strand
CCTGCTGCCGGGAGCCCTCAGCCGCCCCAGATTGCAGCAGATACTGCTGATCTCACCAGCACAACCATTGCCAGTTTGCTCATGCAGGGACTTTAGGAGATCAGGAGGAGGAGGATTTGGCACGGAGCTGTAAGGCTTCTCATCCAAATCCCTCCTTTCTGCTTCTACCAGCTGGGCAAAGGACCTGTGTGGCAGTGGGAAGAGGCAGGGAGCTGCTGTTAACCCCCGGCGTGGCGAGGGGATGCTGCGGTGGGCTGTCCTGCCCGCCACCCTGGGACTAGTAGCACCTTGCAACTGGAGAAGGCTGTGACTGGGCTTGCAGGCACTTCCAATAGGGCCAGGCAGATGGCTAGAATAAAATGGGCTCGGGAAAATTGAGCTAAAGTGTTTGGAGAAGAAAGTTGTTTGTATGTACTGATACCAGTGAGCAGAAGCCTGAGGTCCCAGAACAGGTGTTGCTCTTACCCATTGGCACAAGGTGAAATAATGTTCTTCCTTATCTTCCTCTGAACCTGAATAAACTCCCTTTGTATCACAGTAAAGAATGCCAGAGCAGGAACTCCAAAAGCATTTGATTTATTTAATAGGAGTAACCTCTCAGGTGATATGCAAAGGAATGGGTCACAAGGAAAGAATAGATCCTGCGAGGAGTGCGGAGTTTTGCACTTTCAGAAACAGCATCTCGTGCATCTGCACTCTGAAAATGTTTCCCCTTGCTAAAATAATCCTTTGCTTATACCATCCCCTCCTCCTCTTTATTAAAAAAAGACCCCGAGCAAACAATCTGGTCTAGCTTAAGTCTATAAAGTACTGGAATTTCCAAGTTAAAGCTGCAGTTCACGTATGTAAACCAAGCTATCTTCTCCTACTGCGTTATGTTGGTTATAATAGCCTTTAAAACTACTCTAAATAAGAATATAGGTACTCACTGCACTAAATATTCCTTCAACTGGCATCTACACTGAGGATTTTAAATTATCCTAATAAGGTTTCCAATTACAACGTTTTTCTGACCTTTAACTAAAGACCACTCTGCTGGGAGACTAATTTTTGCTCTAACCCCAGTGTGGTCCTTGATAGATGTTTCACTATATTTGGACTGCAGTCTTTGGAATCTGTTATTTAAAGACAATCTAAAGCATGTGTGGCCGTGTTTGTGTTACAAAAATAGTTAGCACTGCCAACTTTGTCCTTTACATCCATGAAACGGCCCAATGAGGCCATTTCACTCCCGGTTCTATGCTCCACTCTTACTCAAACACATGTAACACATGCACAGATTGGTAGAGCTGTAAAACTGAATGGAAGGATGTATGCAAAAGAGCTTTGCGAAACATAAAAAAGGATGAATCTAGTGAGCTTTGTCAAAAGCAAGGCACAGATGATGTGATGAGGGACACTTGCATATTATGTGCTGCTGCCGCCCCTTTCCGTAGCAGGGTGGACATCCCCACCTTTGCCAGCCGACTCTTTTGGGGCAGGAATAAGGAACGGCAAATGCATACCTAAAGTCCTGTTCGGTTACAAGAAGAACATTTACTTGAACAAACAGCACACAGACAACTCTTTTCTTGCCCAAACTATGCAAGTGTTGTCGTTCTATTTTGTTCCTCTGGCCTGCTTTGTCCTTGGGGGGAGGAAGCAAAATCGCCCTCCCTGACGTTCCCATGTAGCACAGCCCACCTGGAGAGCAGTAATACTTGTCTCAGCAACAACAGGAATACATTTATTTTTTAAAAAAAATTCCTGCATCACCTTGTAAATTAATATCCTTTCTGCCCTGTCAGGGTTACTGCTCCAGAGGGTACGGTTGAATGGACGTGGTGGTGGTGTAGGTGCAGATCTCTCTGCTAACAGAAGGTGCCTGCCAGTGCTGCAGCAACAGGGTGACTTGTGCTCACTTCACCTCATGTCAAATCACCTCCCAGCTGGTTACATCGTTTGGCCACTATTCCCTTGGATTTGATTGACATATTAGTCTTAGAGATGCCATAGTTTGGCTGTTTAATTCTGAAGGGTACAGAAGAAAGTCTCACTCAGCTTCAGCTTAACTATTCACAATGGGCATTATTTTCTTACACTTTTCTTCCTTTAAACTTCTTCTCTGTTGTGGTTTAGCCCCAGCCAGCAACTAAGTACCACGCAGTCACTGGTACTTACTAGTACATCCCTACTAGCGGGATGGGGAGGAGAATCAGGAAAAAAGTAAAACTTGCAGGTTGAGATAATAACAGTTTAATAACTAAAGTAAAATAAAATACAATACTAATAATAATAATAGTAATTGTAATTAAAAGGAATGTATAAAAAAGAAAAAAAGCCCCAAGACAATTGATGCATAGTACAATTGCTTACCACCCGCTGACCGATGCCCAGCCCGTACCCAAGCAGCGATCGGCCCCTCCCAGCTAACTCCCTCCAGTTTCCATACTGGGCATGATGTTCTGTGGTATGGAATATCCCTTTGGCTACTTTGGGTCAGCTCTCCTGGCTGTGCTCCCTCCCAGCTTCTTGTGCATCTGCTCACTGACAGAGCATGGGAAACTGAAAAATCCTGAATTTAGGATAAGCGCTACTTAGCAACAACTAAAACATCAGTGTGTTATCAACATTATTGTCATACTAAATCCAAAACCCAGCATTGTAGCAGCTACTAGGAAGAAAATTAATTCTACCCCAGCAGAAACCAGGACACCCAGCTTGCTGCCAGCTGTGCTGCTGTGGAGTACTCACCTCCCCATCTCAGGGGATTTAAGTTCAGACATGCTCATCCACTCTGGCTAATAGCTGCTGGTACGTACCTCCAAGCCACCCAGGTCTCTGCCAAAGAGCTGTCACAGCAGGAGAGGGGCTATGGGGATGTGGTTTTGGAAACAGAAGGGGACCCTCCACTTGGGAGGGCAGGGCAGGGCAGCCTGTAGCCAGCTCTCCTTGCCTTGCTATGCAACGTTTGAATAAAGACGTAGTGGGTATAAAACAGGAGTTCTTGTTACCTCACTGTAAGGCATGACACAGTCTGGATGACCCCGTGCTTAAATTCTGACAACTAGTGGTCTCCGCTTAGCACTTTCGGAGGAATAAGCCATGTTCCTATTTTCAGAAGTCTTGTCGTGAACGAGCTGTCTAGTGAAATGGAAATTCATCACCTGAAGTGCTAAACAGCAGCTTTGTTTTCCGAGGGGAAACTAGGGCAAATGCTCAGAAGAAGCTGTTGGAGGGAAAGCATCGGTTTGCATGTTCCCTTAGAATATGCATTACCTTGAGCTTCCTAAAAATCTTAATGTGACGGTGAGAATTGAGGCCTTGATAGTCAGGTATGTTATTGCGATAAGCCTCGTGAGCGCAGGGACCGCAGGACCCTATTTGCCAGCTGTTAAATTCAGCTTGCACAGTGTGGGACACAGAGGAAAGGCAGACGAGCACATGAAATCTCTCCATAAATCTGTCAGGTAGGCATCTGCGATTAGCAGTAGCAGTGCTCTTCTTGTCTCTGCCTCCTCTAAATTAAACCAGAGATTCCAGGCATAACTCTGCATGTCCTTACGGCTTTATAATTGTTGCCTGCATGGCAAGTCGGAGAAATAATGAGGATAAAGTAGTGCAAACAATAGCTATACAAGCTAATTAGCCCTGCCTGTCACTGAAAATAATACAGTGCATGGGCTGATGATCTAAAGCCTTGCTTGAACTTTCAAGGCATGAAGTTAGCATGAGGAGATCCTGAAATAAAGCCTTCCCGTAGCCCGAGATGATGTTAGGGGTCTGCAATCCATTACCTACTCAATGGTCACATCATAAATTCCCCTTTGGAATCACAATACTCTGTTACGTGTTTTATAACACAATAGATATCTACAGTTTCTAAGAATTGGTGCAACATCTCTAATAAAGTATGTGTCAGGTATTACACAGGGCTGTAACTACGGTATAATTTACAGTTTGGTGCCAGACTACTGAAATGACCACCTACGCAGTGATGTGTTGGAGCATTTCAGAACAAAGCTGCAAGCCCAGAAGCCTCTCCAAATCTTCTTTCTTGGAGCTTTCATTTTTCTCTCTTTTAAATAGGACAATTTCTCCTTAATCACAGAGCCTAATTCTGCATTTGAAAAGGACAGTGTCTTCTGAGTTTAGTGGGAGGATTGAAGAGCAACTCAATAAATCAATAGAGAATCAACCTAGCAGAAGTCATTCTGCACAGCATCAGTTTTCACTCAGGAGGTCCCTGGGATGGAGATTAGTGAAGGGGCATTCTAGGAGGCAATTGCTATGAAATTGCCCCATTTCTACCCCTGTCCTGGACATCAGCTGTTTGGCCACCACTGGAGGTCAAGGATGAGAGTGGCCAGACCAGTGGTCTCATTTGGTGTGGGCTTTCTCAGAAATGCATTTCTGGGCTTGCAAAGTAATGTGAAAAAGCCTCCCCGTGGCAGACAGTGCTGGCAGGAGGACCCGGACCCCCCTGTGGCGTGGGCCTGTGTGGCTTCCAGCCCCAGTGACCACTGACCCCGGAGCGGGAGTGAGCAGGACCTTGCCTGGTCTGGGGGGGCTGCTCCGAGGGCACGGTGGGGAGAGCATTCTCCTGGGGGCCTGAAAACAACCACATGTGTAACTTCTTCCTGCTACTTTGGTCTTCACGCTCCTAAATTGTGTGAGTTCGGCTTTCTGGTAAATTAAAGTCAGGCCAGTGGTCTGTTTCAGATTTACATACGTGTATTTGAGATAGAGCTGGTCGAGGGATCGAGCAGGGATAAGAAACCCGTCATGTCTCGCCGCTGCCACAGAGTTGACACATGGCCTCAGGCAGAGTCGAGCTCCCCAGCTCTGCTTTCCCATGAGGTTTTGTCTTTTTTTGTTGTTGTTGTTGCTCTGAATGTTGTTGATTATATTTTTTTTAGCAGGTTGCTAGCCGCAGAGCCCGGCACCCAGGCGCGGGCAGATGTCCCGCAGCTGTGTGGCCGGCCAGGAATTCCCACTTTGCTTTGAAGCAAATGAACTTGTTCCACCCAGCAGTTTTAATCCCCCACCAGACAGAGCGCAGACCCTCTGCTCTGGTTCAGGGCTGTGGCCGCCATCTTTCTGCCTCTTCATGTGCTATAGATCATATTCGAAGGTTTCAGGCGTTACCCAGGAGGGGGTTTTGCTGTGTCTGTCCCTGAGCATTGCCTGGTCCCAGTAAGGAGGCACTTAACGGCTTACCTTTAGGGTCTTGCAGTGTTTTGCGATGTGTCCGTGTTAGAGCAGTATCATTATTTCTGAGCTGGTGCGCTGTTTGCTTTGCAGTAGGGGAGGCTGCTGTTTTTTCAGCATCTGAGGTGCGAGTGCAGTTAAAAGCCCGGCAAGGGCAGCACCCTGTTGGAAAGGCAGTGCATGGCGTGCACCCACGCTGTGGGCATGTCACCGTCACACAGGCAGCTTCCCACTGTCCCCTCCCAACCCGCTGCCTGGGGACCCCCAAAACTTACCAGAAATGAGCATGTTTTGGGGTTGGAGGAGAACCAAAGCTTGGCCACCCACACCCGCTGCGCCAGGCGAGGGTCCCATCCTGGCTGCCTGTACCGGGCAGGCGCTGCTCTGTGCCAAACCCCACAGGGGCTCTTTTCCTCCTGGAGTCCACACTGCAGGTCTGCCTTCAGGCGAAGAGATTTTTAATAGTGACTTATTTTAATCCTATGTCATCAAACCCAGACAAGCTACCCTAAGCCCAGAAAGTGTGCTCGGGAAGCCTCTGCAAGTGTATGGATGCAGAGCTCCACCAGCATCCCACAGCTGGGTGGTGAGGTGGCACCTACGGGTATCAGACTGGCATGGGTGTTCTGTGGACCTTGCTGAGCCTCATCCCAGCCTACTCAAATGCCATGACTCCCATAGATGCCTATCCCACCAGGAATTTTGTACTTTCTATCTCCAATCCCACCTTTGCGCACCAAGAGACAACTCCCCCAAAGTGCTGCATCCTCAGCAGCACAGCAAAGCCCATGGCTGCGGGATGGGGTGGCTGCTCCACATCTGGCTTTGTAGGCTCGTTTCTTTGGGTGCATTCATCCTGTTGTTCAGCTGTTGGGATCGAGCACCAGGCGAGCAGCCCCACGTGGTGCTGGGGCTCGCAGGCAGGCAGCCAGACACACACCCCGCAGGAGGGTCGTGGGGAAGAGGGTGCTTTGGCACCTGTGAGCCAAATGACTGTGGGAAAGATTCAACATCCGATCCAAAATGCTAGGCACTAATTGCAGTCCAAAGGATCAGGAGTGAAAAATAGCGCGTCTCAGAGGCACTGAGAGCAGCTAGTGGGGAACTTGTATTTCCCACGAAGTGCTGCATAAGTGGGCAAATCTCTGTCGTCAGGGAAGTTTTAATTGCCAGCCTTCTGAAGTGTCAGGGAAAATGATGTTTTGGAGAACTTCTTCCTTTCTAGTGGCTCCCCTTGTTGGGCTTTTTG
>NW_009635368.1:0-22830 GCF_000690535.1 Cariama cristata | reverse complement strand
ACTTCCACAAGTTCAGATAACTGGTGCTGTGGTGTCTGCCCGTGTAGATGGAAATGGACTCTGTTCAACATGTATATTTAAAAAAAACAAAACACAACAACAGAAAAGACTTTCTGCCAAAGCTGTGATTGCTGCGAGTAGTAACTAGGGAGTTGCAAGGACTTGTATTCAAAATACAATGTTTGAGCTGCAGAGATAAAATTCTGCATCCTCTCCTTGCACAGCAGGCATGCCGATCCCTCTTCATGGGCCAGCTTGGCCTACAGAGCAGCAAACCTAGTGTTATTCCTTAATAGATCTATTCTAGATGTAATGAGCGTCCCTTGGAGAAGAATTTGGGCCAGTGACACCGTTTGGATTGGGAAGTATAACAGGATTTGACTAAACATTAATGTGATGAGGAAAAGTGTTTCTTTCAACTACCACCACCATACTTCTGACCTAGTTTTCTTTCTTTTGAGATGAGCAATATATGATGCCAAAAACTTTTTTAGTTTTGAAAAACATATTTATGAAGACTTCAGCACGTCACTGGACACAAAACTCTATCCTTTCTATAAATACATATTGCTAAATATCTGTTCATCGACGTTAAAATATCTACAATATAAATATTTTGTAATATAAATATAACTCTACATTAAATAACTAAACAAAACTCATGACAGGCTGTGTGAGTCACTAGTGCAGATATATGCTGTATCGATTGCTGATGCAAAGGTCCACTTTGTAGGCTGATTTTATTTATCAGAATACACGCACCGCTCCAAAACTGGAAATACTCCTACCCACAGAGTATTTAAAGGATGTTCAAAATAAAACCCCCCTCTGCAAGTATAAAACTCTGTCAAAGAATTCAGACTCCTCAAGTACACTTCAGGCTTGAAATGATGGAAAATATGGGCTCCAGACTTTTTGGGGTTTTTTGGCCTGGCAAACAAATGTTCTGACATCTCCCAGTGAGGTCCCTGGACCCAGCCCTCCCCTGCACAGAGATGGCATACACCACAAAACAGCTCTGGCACGTGGTGCTGGATGGGTCCAGCTCAGTCGGGATCCAGCGCTTTCTGCACTCGTTTCCTGCAGATACTTGACTCTAATCTGAAGCTGGGTCTATCGGACACCAGCCCTTTGAGATGGGTGCACATGAGAGTCCGAGCATCTGACTCTCATGAGCCTAGGTAATTTGGGACTGGGAAAAATTCCAGGACCTGGTATTACCTGTCTGAAAATCCCCATGGATAATTAACTAGTGCTACTTTGTGATCACACCATTGTTGGTCTCATCCCCTCGGTCCCACTTCCCTCCTGTTGTTTCTCAGGGTGAGGACAGGCTTGCTCCATGTCCAGGGCCACCGCGTAAACCTGGTCCCAGGGATGGGCCATCTCGGGGCAAAGCTGCTCTCCCTCCACAAGGGACCTCTGGAGATCCCATCCCCATGTGGGACAGCTTGCAGGATGTTTGCGGCAGGTTGGCAGTATGGGTCTGTGCTTCACCAAGAGAGTAAGACCTGCTCAGCTTCCCGGGAAGAAAAAAATGGGAGAAAGCCATTTCTGGCAGAGGGGACAGGATTTGCCCCAGGAAGGAACAGCCTGGGAAGTGGCTGGGAAATCGCCTTCCTGGCATCTCATGGCCTCAGGGAGAAGAGGCTGAGATATGCCATGTGGAGGCAATGAGATGGAGCAACTGGAAAGGAAAGTCAGAGAAACTAAACCTGGGGGAAAGCGCTGGTAGCTGGGTGAGAGTGTTTGCAGGAAGGAGAAAAAGAAACAGAAGAGATGCAGCATGCTGGCGGGAGGCGGAAAAAACCTTGAAATACGACATCAAGCTGCAGGAGGGGATGCTGGTGAGCACAGTGGGTTAGTGAGAGGCTGGAGGGGCCGGGGCAGCCAAACGCAGAGGCCATGAGCTCGACGTGGGGATTTAGATGTGAGCAGCCGCTGCTCAGGGCTTGTTCATGCTTGTATGTTCTCCGTGTCTGAAACAGAGCAGCTTCACTAATGAGCAGATGTTTTCTCTGTGTGGCTGTTACAACATCCTTTAGGGTTCCTGCTAGAGATGTGTAACCAGTCCCTCCCCACCCACGCTCCGGCTTTGAATGCAAGCCGTAATACACAGTTGTGCAACAGTGTTCGCTTCATGCTGCTCCTGACAGTCCAAAGTATGTACAGAAACTGGAGCTTTAAAGATAAAAATAATCCTGCTACTTCTATAAACGACTTGACAGTTCTGATCTTCTGACAGTCACCAATCTGCCTTACCCAGAAACCCCAATTTGGGGTGCCCAGTGTGCCAGCCACCTGTGCTGCCAGCTTTGCAGTTTCTTCATACCTGGCTCTGGAGCTGCTTAGTAAGGTCACCCCAGTCCGTACCTGAATTGAGAACGGGGCACAGGGGGTACCAGAGTTGCAGTCCCATCCGTCTCCTCCAAACTGGCCAGACATTCAGCATCACACAGCAGCCAGTTCAGCTATAGGGATGCTAAGGGTGTAAAAAAAACATCAGGGTAGCATAGAGCACCAAATGAAAAGTTATTTCTGTAAGCCACGAGAGCTTGCTGCTTTCGTGAACGCTATAATAAGATACCAAAAACTTTTCAGGGGAAACCCCAGCCATCTGCATACACCTAATCAATACAGCAATCAATTAAAACCACTGGCAGAGATGTTGTACGAAGGACGTTGTTTATGCCGCATCCAGCTGTAAAGCAAAAAAACCCAACCCTGTGCGTTTTAGGTAGTGTATACTGTAATTGATGGCTTAATTATAGCCTACCTGAGGCGTAAGTCTGATCTCTTTCATTTTTCTGGAAAAGTCTCATTCTGTTTCTCATTTATCACCTGAGAATTAAGGTCTCGCACAGACACTGCAGAAGGTGGAAGACCAAGTATCTCTTCAGTGCTAAAAACGTTTTCATGAAAATGAAACAAATAGTAAGTGCTTGTTTGTTTTTCCTAATGAATTAGCTGGCCTTTTGAAAGAGATTCCTTTTCTTTACTAACCTTATCTCATTTAAATATGCAGTTGTGTGCTTCTCTTCTTTCGCTCTCTGTGTTTGAATGAACCTCCCTAATTGCTGCCATTATTTGTGCCTGAGCAGGAACCTTGAGGAGTGCAACTCTGCTCTGATTTAAGCAGATGTGTTTGCATATTGCCTAGGTTACCATTTGCATGGAAGGAAAAAAGATCACAACCGTGGCATCCTCTGTTTTTCCTGGCTGAACCGTGGCCTGTGGAAAATGCTAAATGCCAAAGAAATCATCAATAAATCATAATGCTCTTCCCTGTTTGAGCAGTTTATCCCGAAGAATCTTGAATTGCAGTTATTCTCAGAATACCGCTGCGAGGTCTGCAGACGTTTTATGGTCGAGTAAATGCGGCACAGCGTGTTTAAGGGATTCGCTCAAGATCTCGCAGCAAAGTAATGGCAGAATCACCACGTCCCCTTACTTTTCCAAATTGGCCTATCATCTTTCATTTGAAAGAAAACGAGAAAACCCTCGTGTCTCCCTTCCTGTGTTGCAATGAGGAAACATAGCATTTTCAAGGGAAGGGTCTGGTTTTGGGTGCGGAGGTGCTGGGCGTTGTGGTGGGAAGAGGTGAAGGCAGTGTGGGCAGCCTGCCCCGGCTGAGGCTGAGCCCTCTGGGGCCACCACCGAGGGGGACAGGGCAAGGGTGGCACTGCCTGGGGACCTGCCTGTAGCCCAGGGGCTGCCAGTGGCCATCCCCATCCTCTTTTCTTCTAGTCCAGCACTGTGAGGGCACATGGAAACTGTTCCTTGTGTTGCACCCTTGGATCCGCACCCCTCCATCTCGCCTACAGCTCAGCTGGAGCACGGTAACCCCAACTTTGTGAGACTCATGGCATGATGGCAAGATCCGCTCCCCTTGTGTTTGCCCCATTTGAAGTCCCTGTAGCCATCAGCAGGGGAACGGGCAGCCTTGGGATGCAGGAGGCACTGGGAAGGAGCAGCAGGTAACAGCAGAGCCAATGCTGAGGCAGCTCTACTCCACAGTGTAACTTCTCTGCCATGCAAGACCGTGTGTTTGTAACTCATACTGTGAGTGTGACACGTGGTGCCTGATGTGCGTATGCTCTGCTGCCTGGGATGCTCTTGTAGTCATCTTTCTCCTAATGATGAATTAAGATTCCCACGCAAAATGTTCAACAAAGATTATCCTTTATGCAAAGCAACAGTATCCTGTTTGCAAAGCTTGCCTCCGCCGCGATTGCTGTTGACATTATCTTTCAAGCAGCTGAAGTTCAAATGAGAAACAAATTGTCTTGGGAATGGGGTGGGGGAGGACAAGGGCTCAGCGAGACGGTGGTAAACAGTGGTGATGAGGGTGGGGAGGGAAGCCAGCATCTTCTAGCAAGGTTAGAGCCTTGCCTGAAATGTTGGGATTAAAAGGTTATCATCAGATGCACAAATGAGACTGTTGCAGTTACATTAATCCCAGCACAACAGAGTTGAATCTCTTCCACAGGCTTCACCAGCACTGTTGAATGGCGTTAAAGCCTGGATATGTAATTATACCTGGAGATGGGCATCCCCAGCTGTGGGCAGGCATCCCAAAGGGTGGCCGCTCAGGTAGAGAGGGGATGACTGTACCGTTTTCCCCCACTCTGTGTATAGTAGTGTGTTCTCCCACAGAGCTACGCTGTCTGTAATGCTTATCATTATAGATGCCCAAAGTGTAGAGCTGAAGCTCCATTATCATGGTTTTTTAACAGTAGATCCTCAGGTACCTCTCGCTTGCTTTAGGAGCCTTTGGAATTGACATTTTCTCTGTAGCCATCGGGGCTGGAAACCTTTATTCCCCTAATAAAAGCTGAGATTTTCACATAATAACATGATTCTAGTAACTAGAGCTTTAAGAAAAAGGTCAGATAATGTGACACTTGCAATGAAAGCTCAAGATTTGACAAAGCCATATTTAGTGCAGTTCCCAGCTGAATAGGGAATTTCCATTATGCATTTGGTTTAAAGTACACTTACATTTATTCCAGGAAAGCTCTAATGCAACCTTTTCCTATTAACTAAATAAAAGATTAAGTTAATGCTGCCACTTATTTTAAAATTTACTGAAAGTATCAGGGGAAAAAAAGCAAAGACTTCTGTAGATGAGTCACTATAGAAATACGCAATGTTGGTAAAACTTTGCTCGGCGTCATTCATTAATATTCACAGTAGATTTCACTAATTATAGTCTGAAGCAACGCTTCCTCCTTTTATTTTTTACCTTTTTGGTCATTTCACAGAATTTCTAATGTCATTTTATTAGTCAGCATGCATGGGTCTCTCTGTGAAAGCAGGGGCAGGAGAAAGAGTTTTAGGGCACGTGCTGCTCAGAGGCAGTGAAGAGGGTGAAGGTTTTGGATGGGGATGTCTGGAAGCAGGCGCTGTTGGTCCTTATCCTACTGCGGGGTTGATATCGGGACAGGGCTTCTGTGGAAATTAAGCATCCTCCCTCCTTTCATGTGGAACAATTGCTTTATGTGGGACACCTGGCATCAGGTTTTATCCTTCCAGTACTTCCAGCACAGGCACGTAAAAGTGTGACTACAAATAACATGAATACAAATTTAGGCAAGGAACTTACCTTTTTCTTTCCAGCATGGCCCAGCTCAGATTAGGAAAAGATTTTTTCTGTAATTCCTAAAGGATGGCAGGTTTTTGTGTCCACAGCACAGAGTGTGCAGGGGATATATGGCTTAAAATAGCTGAGAAATACTTTTTTTTTTTTTAGCTAAACCATGTCCTTTGCCCCTCAAAATTTTGCAAGAGTACCTATGACTCTTTCTTTAATGAAAAGGATTCTGCCACTTGCTTTTTTTTTTCCCTTTTGAGAAAAGCAGAGAAATATGTCAAAACTGGACAAAAATCAGCTGTGCAAATAACATTCAACATTGTAAATGGGAACGTGAAATGATTTGTGGTCAAAGATTCTTTCAGAAAGCATGTTTTATTCCATTTTTCCTTATTTCACTACTGAACAACAATATTTTATTGCTTCTCATATACCAATACTTGCTTTTTACCAGCACCGCTGATATGTAATGTGATTTCACATATTCTTGCCACTGTTTACCAAAATGTCTTTAAATTATTGAATCTGGTCCTGTAGTAGCCTTTCACCATGGGCTTCATTGGGTAGGCATAGCACAGGATCTGGTTCATAGCCCTGCTCCTTCCTTTTCGCTTGTTAATTAATCGGTTTCATACCATTGATCAACTCTTGACGGCTAAAGACTGTTTTCCTGTATTCTGCAAATACACAAAGAAATGTTGCTGTAAAGGTCTGGTATTCAGGGAAGCAGCGATTACTGGCTCCAGCGAGCATCTAGAGTAGAGTAACATCTACTGGAAATTAAATGAAATGACAGCTCAGAAATGCAAAGTACACTTAAAACCTTGGCAATACAGAGGAGGTGGCTGCTTCCACTCCTTAGACACAAACTTTCCACAGCCCGTGGGACAATGTGATTAGGAGAAGACCAGCCTGGATAAATCCACATAGCCAGGCTGTTTGGCCTGTTCCTCAGTTAGGTTTTATCAAGGCTCTTAAACGGAGGAGAAGCCCTCCTGGGGAACAAGCCAGTGCCTGGTCCCAGCTGCATACCTGTCCCATCCTCTCTCCACAGGTTTGCAAGAGCATCCGTGGGATGGGAAGGGATGCTGGGCACAGCCCCCCGCTGCTCCCCCGCTTCTGCTGGCCGGTCCCTACGTTGTACTACATCTGGGGACTGGCAGCCTTCTCTCCCGGCTCAAGGCTTTGACCGAGGATCCTCCGCAGGAAAGGAGGAGGAGTTTTGCCAGAGTTGAAAGTGAAATCCTTCAGGATCTTGGCCTAGGATTTCTGTATGGGGCTTACCCCCACCCCGGAGGTAACGCACAGCCGGCTTCTCTTAGCATCGCTTTGCGTAGGTAGCTCAAACCATGCATCTGGAACAAAAGAGGGAAGGTACTTTCACTAAGTGGGCTGCCATTGATTTTCATATGTTCATAGGTATTAGAGAGGAAAAAGACCTATTAAATCATCTAGTCAGTATAATCAGTGCAGAACTATTCCCTGCTGGACATTTACTGGTGGTTTGTCAACTCCCGTTCAGGAAATTGAGTTGTAGTGTTCAATATAATGGATTCTAAATTTCCATTTAATATCAGTTTTCTTTGGTTTCTGCTTTTACATTAATGCATTGATGTGCTTTACATTGATTGACTTTTCTTAGTGTAATGAGAACAAAATGCCACTTATCATTTAAGTCATTTAACTCAAACTAGCAAGCTATCAAGGTAGCTCCTCCCAGGGGAAAATCGTAATGGCTACAGCAGAGCGCCATGTCAATACAGAAGTGTTGGTAAGATAGATAATTCTACAAATGTTTTAATTTATTTCAAAACAACAGTAGAGAGTTGTACAGCTGAATATACCATCAAAAACTACTCAAACAATTCATTAAATCTCCAGCACTAATCTTACCAGTCCTCCTTGTCTCCCAGCTTCCTAGCAGTTTCATACATCTTATGTATCAGCTGCCTTTGCAAAAATAGAGGAAATTCTTCAAAAGCATGTGAAACAAAGCAAATGGAGCATTAAGCTTTGAGCCAAATCCTTACTTGGTTATGACGACTATACCATGGTAGAGATCTGCTTGAGAATGACTGAAAGAAGAAGAGTAGACCCATTGCTTTCCCTCCCTTCAACTAATAAAACCTGATGCTGCTAGTAGTGGATTATTCATAGATTTCAACATAGCAGCAGACCCAGCGTGAGAATAGGTGGCAGAAGCAGGGCTTGATCCTTATAAATAGGTTGCTGAAAAGACGCTGTGATTACTGTCATACATATCATTACTTAATATGAAAAATATCATACCTCTCTAGTACCAGGCTCTTATAAACATGTTCTGAGTTTTAACACCCCAACTGTTTCGCAAATGCTGCCAAACTGTTAGCTGCTGGAAGAGAGCTCTGGGCTTAAACATCTGTAGAGCGCAGATGCAGTGCAGGGTGAAGTGCAATCTAAAACTGCCAGAAGGCAATTAAAATCTTACTGTTCTTAGTAACACATCACTGGAATTATTTATAGCATTAATTTTGAATATCGAGTAACAGCCTACCCTATAGGTTTGGTAAGAAATTACCAAACTGAAGATGTTGTACTCCTGTGATACGTTCCCTGCACCAGATTTTTATGAACTTTTAATAAGTTTGGGGTAAAGAAATGAGGCAGATGATACAAAATTTTCTCTTTGCAGAATGATGCAGTCACTTATAATTAAGAATTCATGGGAAGGTATGAGGAAGAAAAAACATCCAGATCCTTTCTTCTCTTTCTTGTGTTGTCTACTATCATATTTACGGTATTGCAGTGGTCTACATCTTGCCTGGAGCACGCAATTACTGTCAGGAGTTCCGTTTTTACCCAGTATTTCTCTGAGGTGTTCCAATCCAGCCTGAAAATATAAAAGCCTTACAACCACTTGTGACTGTCAACAGATCTGTTTTCATTCCCTGCCAAAAAATGTTAATTACAAATAAACTATTTCAAGAGAATCTGAACTGCACTTAGACCAAGCAGACTGCTGTCAGCAATTCTCTGCAGAAAGTGAAGAATCGGAAAATTTCCCATGACTTCAGGCTGTTTCCCTGGAAAGGTGTCAAAGACTGAACCGAGGGGAAGGTGGTTGGGAGCATAGCTAAGTCACACTCCTCATTTCCAGAACTAATTATACTATTTACATATGGCTGCTCTCCAAGGAAAACAAATCTATCCATGCTTTCTCCATCCATCTTACTTCATTCCAGAAGCTGCTTTTGATTCATCCTCCACAATCTTATAAACAAAGTCAGAAGGGAACATAAGGGCAGCCAGGCTGAAGGTCTCTGCAGCCCAATAGCCTGTCTCCAGCAATGGCATGAGCAGGCTAAGGAGAAATAAGAAGAGCGCAAGTAAATATCATCCTTCCCCTAATGGTTTCCCTGAAAATGACTTTTGGCAGATGAGGGAACTTCCTGAGCTGATGCTCGCTGAGCCTTCTGTTGGCCCCACAGACATTGCATCCTTGGGCAGGGAGTGCCAGGGGCACCCTGCGAAGGGCCACGTCTGCTCGCCTATCTCTGCTCTGCCTCCTCCGGGATCCCTCCAATGCTTCCCAGCGCTTGTAGTGGAAAAAGTGTTGCAAACCCTTGACCCTCCTCTGTTCCCTGCTCCCATGACTTGGGGCCTCTGGCTTATCTCTTCAGTTACCCTCTCTCCAGACGGAAGGGTCTTAGCCTACCAACTTGTTCCTCATAGACAAGTTTTTGATATGTGGTCATGCTCGTTGCCCCTTTTTGACGTTTTTTTTTTCCCCCAGTTCTGCTATAGCTGTTTGAGAGCAGAGCTGCATACCTATTGAGAACATCCAATCCATAGTAACAGAGTAAGCTTACAGTAGCAAGTATTGGTTGCTATTAGTAAGCATTGACATCAGAACTCAGCTAAAACTTGATTTTTCACTTCCTATTCTTTGTAAAGTGGAGACACCAGACACAAAATCAGAAGCAGCAGCCGGAGCTGTGTACAGCCCCCCAGTGCTGAGAAGCAATCGTAATACGTAGTCCTGCCCGTCCATCCACTGGGATCCTTCTTCAAATAAAAAGGATTTTCTGCTTCCATTCTCCTGCTTTTCATCCTCAATCTTGTTAAGAAACTTACTAACATCTTTGTTCCTCTTTTTGGGTTAGAAGGCATTTATTTTTTTCCCTTCGTTTTTGGTCTAACTTCATTCATACTCAGATTACATCTCTTGTTCTTGTTGTTATGGGTTTTTCTTTGGCTTACGGATATTTTTCATGTCCCCTCTCAGCTATGGCTTGGCTAAGGCAAGTGAAACAGGCTCTTCTAACTGCTGCTTAGGATGAGCAAATCCTGGGACAGTTCAAGGTAAACCACTAAAGCCACGGGTCTCTCCACTAATCACGATACCTTTGGCTAAAGCAACTGTCCTATAGGTAAGGTTTACCCTCTTTTTAATCAAACTGAAAGAGTAATAACATTTAGTATTTATCATTTAAATGACACAAAATTTCAAGCACATATAAGAAGAGCTTGAACTAAACTAATCGTCCCTTAGCCCCTTCGTGCCCCGTGGGCCTGGAAGTCTTTCCCAAAAGATCCAGTTTCAGTTTGTGTGATGGTGGTGAATCCTTCAGCTGTTGTGGTTGTGGTATGGGTTTGATTTGAGTTACTTCACCCATTATATTTATTACCACCAGTGGACCCTACCGTGGGACATTATTAGATAAGAAAAGCAATAGCTCTGATACACGCCATCACTCATTTATCTATTATATCCTCTGCTGAGCCTATCTTAGGGGAATGAGGATGTATCTTGGAAAAATTCATTGCAAAGAAATATATTCCTATTTTGTTCCAGAGACCGATTTTTTCCTCTTTGGATATGGGTTCTCCTGTTTGACTTGTCCTATATCATAACCACATATACAATGTCTCAGTAATGTTTCTTACTGTGCCAAAACTTCTTAATCTGTTGCCTTTAGTCAGGCTGGTATGTTGAAGGCAGCTCTGGATTTTGTTCCGCCAGCTGGTCAAATCCTTAGAAAGTGTGTCTACAGTCATGGAATTGCTTATAATGTGTGTACAATTTGCGTAAGGCTGTATCTTTGCCTCTGGTGATCTTTCCTTGTAGATATGACAAGCGCTGTTTTTCCAATGGCAGTAACATCAGTTCCTGCTATGGCAATCTTCTCAAAAGGTGATGTTAAACTTTCTACACCCACAAGAAAAACCTAAAGTTGCCTCCTCTGAACATATTTGCATTTAGTATTCTTAGTACCCAAAATCTGCTGCCCTGTGGTCTAGGGGCTACTGCTGTTCCTCCAGTAGTCCTCTTGCAGAATCGTAGAATTGTTATGGTTGGAAGAGACCTCAAAGATCATCAAGTCCAACCATCTTGAACCTGTCCGTGAGGAAACTGAATTCTACCTCTGATGAGAGATAGTCAGAGGGCATCAGGAGTGGGGCCTGGCCAGTTAATTTAATGGAAAATAATTAACTTATTATTAAGATTTGCATCACATGAAAAAGAGCCATCGTTTTGCTAGTTTCTATGGTTTGCTACCTTAGGTCCCCATTTACTATAGCAAGGACGGTTTGTACTCTGTTCTTGTCCCATGGGGTAAGCCCTTCACCACCACCATCTACTCTGCTAGCTCAGTGCTTCCTCCAGGCCGGTTGACTTCCTACAGATTTTAGAACATTTAAGTGTTCACTGCCACTCCGTGCTCGGAGACAACGGTGCCCACACACGTGTGGTCTGCTCCTGGTGCTGGGACCTGCCGGGGCTGAGGCAGGCATGCCGTGACCCGTGGCCATGCAGGAGGTACGTCACTCTGCTTACAGACTCATTTTCATAGACGATTCTAGCATGGCATGCTCAGTACTGGAAGAAGTTTGTTGCTTCTGAAGGCTGCTTGCTTAAATGGCATTTATTATACAGTATCAATGCTCTCTGTGAAGCAATCTCTGAGGTGCAAATCCTACAGCCGTGCCTTGCATAAAATACAGGTGAAGCCCTTGGCTGGTGGAACGTAACAGGAAAAATGAATGGAGACAACTTCCAAGCTGAAAACTTTAACCACCTCAGAAAAACCCAACAAATGTTTATGCTCTTCCCTTTTAAGCAATTTAATCTGCTTATTTTAAACCCAGAGTTAGTACGGACATGTCCTGTCAGGCCATAAATCAGAGCGATCTGTCTCTTTGCCAGTACAAGATGGATGCCTGCTTTGCGTTAATGAGTATTCAAACTGTACTCAGGCTCTGAAAAGCAACGTGGAAGCACAGGGCTGTCAAGGCACGGTGCTGAGGTTGTATCATCTGGTTCTCTTCATCCCGTGGAGCAGGAATATACCAGCAGCTGCCTTGGCCGTCTGGTCCCAGAGAGGCTCCCAGGCTGCCCCGGCACAGCTCCATAGCTTGTTTAGTGCCTCTCGTCGAGCATCTGCTTGTTACTCGCCCAGTAACTATTCCTTAGTGTTTTCCCTCCAATTATCTCGATTTCCTGGATCCTGTATGATTGCTCGCGTAAATGTTACTTTCATTATGTGCATAGCCGGGGCAATTTCTGCAGCTCCCCCGCGTAACTGGTGTGCCCCCCCTCCACTGGTGAGCGTTTCTGGTGGGTTTTATTGCTGTGAAGCTGGCGTACAGCTGCTGGAGGATGGCGAGAGCCTAGGCAAATAGAGCACAGGAGCATAACCATCTTCTCCCAAAACTGAGCCTTTACTGAAATGCCAGGGATGAAAGCTAAACTCTTCGCGGTGCTGTGAGAGTTCCCTAATAAGACGCTGCATAACATGCTGGATAACGATGCGGGGCAGGCTCATTCCTCACCCCGCGAAACAAAATTTGTGGAGGTTTCACAATGTATAAAATAACAGAGAAAATATGCCAGTGGGTGGCAGGGAATGGTGCTTAGTCACTGGATATTAAGCAATGCAGGACAAGACAAACAAGGATTACAGACTCTTTGGGGATGACACATCAAGTACCCATTCGGAGGCAAGTGGGAGCCCTCGCCTGACACAGGCAGGCACAGGCATCTGTCACCGCTGTCCTGCTCTGGCCCAGGGCAGGGAGGCGGGAAAGGAGAGCTCTTCAAAGCCAAAATGGCTAAATGCATCTCAGCAGGGTCTTGTTACTCACCTGGGGAAGGTAAAGGAAAAGACTAGAAAAGTTAATCTTAAAACAGAGCTAGAAATGCACCTGTTTATTCCAACAAATCCTGATTTTTTTTTTTTTTTTTTACCGTACATTCTGAAATAAAGACATGTGTCTTTTATTCAGTAAAAATTAGTATCACCCTGATTTCCACCAGTGTGGAAATTATTTGTATTTTCAAACCTGATCACGGATACTTTATTGCTAAATTTCAGCTCAGGTATTTAAACACAATCTTTAGTATACCTTCAGCTACATATTTTATTTTTTTATATTCCCTTCTGAAGTACTGATATATTCAGGTATGAACAGAGGATGGCCTCAGATGTCCTCACCAGAAAACATTAAATGTGCAGGTATGTGGTAATTAACTTGGGCTTAAAGAACTTCCTACGAAGCTGTTGCATAAATCCAAAATTATAGCGGTCAGAATTACTTCAGAGTTTATTTCATTACATAAATATGCATCACCAGATCCTGGATTTTTACTCCTGTGGACCGAAATAGTCACAGTTTTGGCTAATATTTCTTACCTGTGGTTTGGGAATGGTGTAACATTATAGATGCTAAAAACAAAAGAGAGTCCTCAGTTGCCACAGAAGAGACTTGCGGGCGGGGAAAGCATATTCTAAGAAATTGCAAGTGTCAGACTTGCTAACTGTTGGGCTTACGTGGAGAAAAGCACCAAGAAGGCTTCTGAAAACAAGTTAGAGACAATTTTAGTACAGATTTCTTCAACCTCATACAGCCAGGTTCTGGGGTAAGTAAGAAACTGCACCTGGCTGTGCTCAGTGCAAAATGGCACGTGCAGAGAAAACAGCCATGAAACGTCCATTCGAATACACAAAGGTTTACTGAGGCATACAAGGGACTCTAACTGGCGCTCTAAATGTAAATGCAATTGGATTACAAAAATCCTCTCTGAAAACAAAACACAGCCTCCTGACATTAGCAGCATTTGCAGGCCCTCAAAACATGATGAATCAAGTTAAAAGGTGCCCTTGCTTTGCAGCTCTGGTGAAGGGCCCAGAAAAAAAGTCTTATGAGGAGCAGCTGAGGGAGCTGGGGTTGTTTGTCTGGAGAAGAGGAGGCTGAGGGGAGAATTGATCGCTCACTACAACTACCTGAAAGGAGGCTGTAGCGAGGTGGGGGTTGGTCTCTTCTCCCCGGTGACTAGCGATAGGACAAGAGGAAACAGTCTCAAGTTGCGCCAGGGGAGGTTCAGGTTGGATATTAGGAAGAACTTCTTCACTGTAAGAGTCGTTAGGCATTGGAACAGCTCCCCAGGGAGGTGGTGGAGTCACCATCCCTAAAGGTGTTCAAAAAACGTTTAGATGTGGCGCTTCAAAACATGGTTTAGTGGGTTTAGTGAGCATGGTGGCATCGGATGTATGGTTGGACTTGATGATCTTTGAGGTCTCTTCCAACCATAATGATTCTATGATTCTTGAACACTCTGCTCCCAGGGAACACCCACATGTGAGTTCACATCACGCCTCACCTGAACCCACGAGCAACTCAACTCCCCATGGTACCACTCCCAGCTTTCAAAGATTTGGGAAAGCACGCCCTTAAAGAAACATTGTCAACAGAAATAGAATACAATCATGCTGCTGCCCCACAAATGCACGACTGCGTAAATAGCAATGAGCAGTGATACCAACGTAAGCAATGGGTCACCACCTCCCCTGCCCAAGCACCCAGTGTGCGGTAGGAGGGACGAGGGCTCTTTTTGCTGAGCTTTCTCAGCAAGCTCTGCATACTACTACTCCTTTACCTATAAGAAATCACTTTTTAAAGCCCATAGCAATGAACACCTGATACTTTCTTAGAATGGCTTGGTCTTTTTGCCATAGTTTGACCCATTGGCTTTTCACCAGTACCCCATACATAACTGAACTCCTTCCTCTGCTTCGGTCCATCTGTTTTGGTTTTGTACCTTCACATCCAGCTGGTCTATTTTAACTCACTGGCTTAACAAATTTATTTTTCCTCTAAAAGATAAATAGTTGGGAAAACACTTTGGTAGGTGTGCATCTGGGGTCTAGCCAGAAATGGTAGATCAACATTTTCCTGTAAATAAGAAAAGAATAAGTGTGTTATTGACCAAATTTGGAGTAGACTCCTTAGAAATACATTTACCACTAAGTTGCTGGGCTCAAGCAAGAATTTCTGGTCAAAACAAGAGGTGTGAGAAAGAGGGGAAATGACGGAGCAGTTTCAGAACAGGCAATATCCTCGCGATTACTTTATTCACCTGGAAAGAGGTAGCTTAGGATCCTAATTTGGAACTAGAACTAGGTGGGAGCTACAGATATTTATATGATTTCTGTAACTGATGATATACTTACCTCTTTCTTTGAACGGAGCTATTTAATTTTGCATACCTACGTTAATATACATTGAGCCAAAGACAGCAAATTACTCAGTTATTTTCACCAAAAAAAAAATGAAGAAAGAAATCTGTGATACTCGTAGCTAGTTTCGATTTGCACTGCAACAAAAGCAAGCATTTAAAGGGGTACAGGCAAATCACAAAAAGGCAATGGATGGCAGAAAAGCCCTAGAAAATGCACTAGCCCTGTGACTAGTGAGCTGACCTCTCAGACATGGCACGTGCGGGTTTCAATCCCTGCTTTGTACCCCACCTCCTAGGGAGCCTCCTAGCCACAAAATTCCTAGATACTCTGGAGTCTCTTTCTCTCATTCTGGCTTATCATTAAAAATTTTAAACATCTTGGTTTCATCTTGATGTAAATGAAATTTAGTGCCAACCTTTTTTGTTTGTTTGTTTTTATTTAAATTAAATACCAATTTTTCCGACCAAACCTGCTCCTTCGCATTCGCTTCTAAACATATCAGACTTTTGCTGGAGCGCCAGAGACAGGGTCCGGTTTTTCTAGTTTTTCCTCTTCCAGAAAATCCTTTACACTTGAAGCACCACAGACCTTTTAATCCTTCTCTTGATGTTTGAAATGTCTTATGTAACCTTTTATAAAAGTATGGCTATAGAAATCTGCATAATACTGCCCAGACTTGTGGGAGGTAGCTTGGACTAGGACTTCTTGTGGTTCTCGGCTAGCAGCACATTGTAAAAGTGAGGAGGAGTATCGGACTTCGGGCTCTGCTAGCGTGTTCTTCACAGTTCTCTGAGCAGAAGGGATTTGCCCCAGTTGTTTTGGGAACACGAGGCCCAAAACAAAATAAGTCTATTACTGAGTATTTTGGAGCTGAGTCAGGCTCCACACTGCCTTACTGCACGCCAGAGGGTTCGTAAATCCATCCAGCCACTGATGGACACTTATTCCTCTCATTTATCCATCATCTGCCCCATAATAAACTTGTGTTGTTAATGCATATAAATACGCTTTCACTCCGAGGACATCATAGAATAACATACGGTAACCTGTTTAGGATGATGATTTTGAGGGTCGTTACACCTCCAGAGATGGGACATTTCACTATGTGTTAGACCATTCTGTAAGTCTTAATGTGTGGTGAGTTTTAACGATAAAAGTATGTGCTCACTTTAAAAAGTGCGGATTTTCACTATGAGAACAAAGGTAAAACAATAAATCTTACCATTATGGTTATGCTTAATATTAAAATTTCTTTCCTCTTCCAGCTGACTTACCTTTTCCTTTTTTTTAAGCTAGAATCTCTGTAGCATCAAGACATCTAAGCCATAATCCAAAGCACAATGCTACTGAACACTACTGAAATCTTTTTAATTAAACTTCTCCTTCTGATTCCTCAGGAGGAGAAATGCTTTTGAGAGAGGCCTCTCTGAGCACTGCAAGCAGCCTGCAGAAAAGCAGGACTTCTCACATCTACTCCACTGGAGTCCCTATGAGCTTTCTAAGCACTTTCTGACAAGCATAACATAAAAAGGAAGCAAACTTTTGTCTTTATGAGATTCATACCTGGAAAACAGAGAAAAACTCAATGGATAAATAAAATGTGTCTGAATTCAAAGATTCTTGCCAATTTGGCAGTATGGTTTATTTGTCAGATTGTGACTAGGTTGTACTATAAAACAAGGAGGACTGAATGAGTCTAGATATATATTGTCTCCAGCTGAATGTTGTCATTTAAAAACCCCTTGTGCTCTAAAATCTATGCTGTCCTTTAATAGCATGCATTATCTTTAATGATGCAGTTCTTTTAGCTGTGGAGGAATACCAGCGGCAATTGGACAAGCTTAGCTGGCCTCGCAGGGTGTGGAGAAAAGGTGGTGTATTTGCACTCCAGAGGATGGGAGCTGGCTGTACTCCTTTTGAACCACCATAAATTACTAGGAGCACAGGAAAGTGATGAAAGCTACTTATAGTCCTCCCTGCATAGCTGAGAGATGCTTTTATTGTATTTTACTTTATTATATTTTATTTTATTTTATATTAGAGCCCCCAGATTTGTCATCATAAAACTCTCAGCACCTGAGTGGAGAGGAAAAAACCTGGATCTCATCAGGGTTTCTATATGTAAATTCAGGGTTTCTATTTGTGTATTTGCTAACACAATCTTAGGGATGTCTTCAGGTCCAAGATCCATTCAGGGTTCCAGATCAGTTCATCTGCTGACTTTTTTTGCATTTTTATTTTCCTTTGTGTTTTTAAATGAAAGCATTTTACTGTTACTTGCCTCCTGACTTTTAAGTGTATTTACTCAGTATACAAAGACTTTTAAGATATTTTCATAAAGTTTACTTTCTAACTGTGTAAGCCAAAATGAGACAACATGACAAGTTTGAATGATAAATCCTCATAGATCTTTCTGAAGAATAAAAAATTTTCATTTCACTGTACTCATATTTCAAGATCACCTTAAAAAGAAGAGTGAAGGGTATAAGGATAAGGAAGAGAGAAGGATATCATATTGTCTTATATTGATGAGACTACATGGTGCAATAAGATTTGTCAGACCATGTAAATAGTCATATAATTTGCCATAGATGGTTGCATTGTACTCTGTAGAGTCTTATCGCTAGGATTAGGTAAATGTACAACAAACAGAACATAAATTCTTTCCTTTTTGATGAAAAGGGTAAGACTGAATGACCTTGTGTCCATTCCCTTGCAGACATCTCTGCCTTGATGGGTGTTTCCATTCCAGTTCTGCAATATTTTTTAATGTAGTAAACTGAACTACTTGTGGATGAAGGTAATTCTTCGCTGTTGGAAAGCTGCTAGAACAGCCTCTCAGAGGAAGTGATGGAAACTTGCTTGAGGACACTGGGAACGAATCTTGGCATGGCAGCATAAGAGGCTCTAAAACCATAAAAAGTAGAGTTAAAATGCAAACACCAGTCCTCAGGATCTACCTGTTGGAGGCTTACGTAGCTTAAAAAGCAGGTGTGTTCATTTGAAAATAAATAGTACAAGGCAGAACATGGACTTGGGTCTTCTGAGGGGAACAGGTATTTTATCTATTGTCCTACAAGGAGAAAGGGAAACTATGAGTAAAAGTAAGGCTGGTGTTTATGAGCCTTGGAAGTATTAGCTCCAAGGTTTTTTGTCAGGAGGGTAAGATGCCAAAGGGTTAGACTGCAACAAGCTTTCTTTCTGAAGTTCGATGGGGCTAAGGAAAGTGCTTACCCTGCGCTGCAAGCGCACTCACGCTTTCCTGTGGGAGAGCTTTGTCTCCCGAGTCATGTCTAGCACCTGGGGGAGATGGGCACAAAATAATTCATCCTACAGAAAAATGGATAGTGTGATAAATGGAGTTGGGTTTGCCGGAACTGAGCTTAAGATGAAGGAAGGAAAGCACGTGATTTGCCGTTACTGATGCTTTCTGCTCTGCAGATAGGCAGGGGAAGGACTGTTAGTTGCTAGTGACAGTGACATTGAGATTGCTGCTTTGGACAGCCCAGCTGTCCTGCTCTGCTACCTGCAGGGGATAAAGAGAGGCAAAAGAAATGATGCAGAACTTGGCTACCGTAAGAAGGCACAGTGGTCCTGCACCTGGGCCAGAAAATCCAGTCTTTCGGTATTTCAGAACCATGTCACACCCCCTTTCAGAAATGAACTGATCTTCCTTCTAAAGGCATGGTTTGGATTTTTTTTGCCTGTTTCAGCTGCAAAGCTTCTTCAGAATCAGACTTCATTCATGGCAGGCAGCTTGTTGGTAATTCCTGACTTCACTACTGGCTAACCTATATCTATTTGTTGTCATCTATCTCTGTTGCCATCCCTCAATCCCCAGTATATATTCCCCAGTATACTCAAAGAAAGTAATCCTCTCCTCTCCTCACCCTTCCTTGTAAATTAGGCTCTCCCTTCACCTAATCATCTGAGCAGTCTCTCTTCCCATCTGTTACAAATCACTGGTTTTAACATGCTGGATGAGAGCAAGAGACAGTAGAGGTCTTTTTTTCACAAAGGCTGAAGGAATCTGTTTTCCTTGCTGTTACAGGAGCTCATGTCTCAACTTCTGGTATTAGAATCCGATTTTGAAGCTTTTTCATGCTGGGACTCATCAAATGGGTGTTCCTCAGCAGGCCAGGGATGTCATGCAGAAATATATTCACTGAATTGCAAGGCTAAAACCTATGGGGTGTGCATCACTGAAACCACAGAACAAATAGGACCTAGGGAAAACAATCCCAGTCTGTAAACACTAATGCACCACTCTGATTAAAGTATTTATGATCAGAGGTCCATAAACCCATATGTTTCAGAAGTGCCTAAGTTGCCAAATGTCACTGTCTTGCAGATGGACTTAGGTTCTTTCATCATTTAGTTGCTTTTTGTATTACCTCAAGTTCTAAATTTCATTAATTTACAAGCTGCTATGGAAATTCACTTTGTCATAAGCTGAAAATAAGTAGCAGTTGCATGTACTCATAAACCCCTTTTATTGCCTTCCTACACAAATTTAATTTCAGTCGGCTGAAATGTAAAACACAAGGAAGAACACTTTAAGAAAACTAAAACCCCATGTTTCTAAAATGTGCAAATGCAAACAAATGAATGTGTTTCAAATTTCGTTCTGTACTCATCACTAAAATATAGCTTGACAAATCATATTACGAATTGAATTGCTTCTTCCATTTTTTAGCCAAAAAAAAAAAAATTAAACTGTCAAATCTGTTGCAATCCTTTATTCTTTGAACACAGAGAACACTTTTATCACCAAACTACCAAGTATTTTCCCATGTGCATCATGCTCCCCATATGTGTAACTACAAAACAGATCAGAAGGAAACAGGAAAAGATAAAATCAGACAAATAAGATGTATTTTTCCCTTCAAAATATAATCCTAAATGCAAAATCTGGAATAATTAGCAGCCTTTTACATTCAGAAACAATTTTAATATAAATGATATTGTAACCTGGGGCCCAAGCCTGCAAACATTAAAGAATATGAGGTTATTTTATGCATGTGAGTAATTCCTCCTGAGAATATTTGCAAGATTAGAAACCAGAGTAATGTGATAAAATAGTATGGAAGGAGATTGTATTACATCTGTACAGGCTGTACCACTTAGATACCACTAACGTAGCCTATTTAATATTACTCAAACTCACTGGCTTTGGAAAGATGACAAGATCTGATATTTTAACAAAACAAAATTAATCTATCTCTAGTGCTATCAGCTTGGCACCTTTGACAAGGAGAGGAAAGTCTAGCTAAAGACACTGTTTCGGGAAATAATCGCTATATATTCTTCAATATATAGAAAGTAAGCTCTGAAAATCCTTATTGATGTTGAGAAAATATATTAATGGTGTATATACTGCATCGTACACACAAAGAGGTAGCATACCTACTTGTTACCTGTTTAGAGCGGTCCAGCCCTACTGCTATTGCAATTAACAGCAAAACTCCTGGGATCATAGGAACCAAACCCTGCCTATATTGTCATTGCAGCTATAAGGTACCAGTGAGCCAGAGCCAGAGACAGCAGCATGCATCTGCATCAGCAAGTGATCTGGTCCTACACAAGTCTACTAGAAGATAATGTTAATTTTTTATTATTTGAATATTTTAAAAGGAAATTTTACATATACACTTTAAATGCTTTTCCCTGAGTTTTAAATGCGCCGTGATGTGCAACAGAACACTTCCGGAGCGCATTAAACTTCAGTGATATTACTAAAAACATAGTCAATGTCTTTGAATCTTACATTCCTTTCCGTATGCGAGGACCTCATTATGCAGAGATGGAGAATCTGTTGGGGACCCTAAATGGTGGATGAATTTTTGTAAGCATAAACAGTTCGTCAGTAATTTCACTTTAATGTTACGTTAGCAGTTTGTATCTGTTTTGTTACAATCAGACCTTTGGGTAATGCTATTTACAAATCATTTTTGGCCAAAAACACTGGAGAAAAAAAAGGCTCTTTACAAAGCCAGAAATGTGTAGCCCATCATACAGCCAAGTCCATCTGCTCTTCAGTCCTAAACATATATCTTAATGTTCTCTCTTGCACCAAAGAAGAGCAAGAACCACCTTACTGAACTTGAATGGTCTTCTGGGGTTTAGTCCAACTCCCACTTAGGTCAATGGTATACATTTAATGACTTAAGTAGAGCTTAAACAGAACAATTTCAGATCTTAGGAGTCAAACCAGTGTTTCCTAGAAACTTTTCTGATCCCAGAGAGCTTTCTTCTGAGATAGCTCATCTAAAGGTACACAGAGAAATGGTTCATTGCAGAAGGACTAGCCAAGGAACAGTGGAGTCAGTGAAAGACCCAAATGCAGCCTGAGACAGCAGAGAAATTACCACAATGCAGGGAAAAAAGCCAAAAGGTGAAATTAAATTCCAGTCCAAACACTCACAAGGTCCTGAACAGCACAGATGCTTATTCTGTTCCGTGACCCTGGCTGATCATAACAGTTCATCTGCTCAGGATCGCTATTCTCAAAAGATGTGAAATAGCAAACTGTGTATTGCCTGATGAAGACATACAATGTAAGATTTCACGTAACTCTGATGAGTTTTAGTTCCTGCTCAATTGTTTTCTTCTGTAAAGAAAAAAATCTCTCATACATACTGTAGAAAGAATAGATTAAGTCTGACTAACATAAAGTCTACTCTGTGTTATAAAACACCAAACCCATTACATGTTATAAAACACTGAAATTATTACATATAGCCAGTGGTTGTCTAATATGTAGTAAAAGTATTTTCCTATGATTATTTTTGTAGGTGCAATTTTTGTGTGTGTGTGTGGTAACTGAGATCTGGAAAGTTTTCCTGAAGTCTCTTTATGAAAGGCTTTGTGGATATTAGTATTATATTTTAGGGGAAAACATTCTCTTCTTATGAACTACTCCCTTACAGTGCAGTCTAAATTCAATAAAAGCTGATCTTTGGAATTTACTGTTAACTCACGCCTGCATTTGTGCAGGACACACACTGAATTTGCAACTTCCACCTGTTTCCTACTCCGAAAGCCCTGCCAAGTTAAAGTGGGAAGAAGAGCACACTGCAGAGACAGAGTTTCTTCTTTTGCCCACCCGTCGCAGAGGCTGAGGCCACACGTTGCTCCCAGTGGTGAAAGCAGAGGGAAACTCAGCCCGTTTATACTCCTCTGTCAAAAGGCTGCTCTGCCAAATCTATTTCAGGTAGCTTTAGTGCAACACTAGTTCTTTTTTAAAGTAAACTCAAACCTTTAAGGGTTCAAATAACTTTTCATAAAGTAAAATGAGTTGGGTTTTGGTTTTGTGTTTGTTTTTTTTTTTTATGTTGCCATCTGTTTGTCCACCGCTTTTTCTTGTAAGCTACTTTAAGAGGACATTAAGCAAAGCACTTGAAAGGCAGGCAAATGTTGCTAATGCAATATTAACTTATCTCTGTGACTGTAGAGAAAGACACAACTTAACAGCAGTCTTTTCAAAAACATTCCTGTCCCAGTCAAGGTGAAATTAAACGTCCCATGTTTCTTCTGATATTCACCAATTAACACAATTTCATACCCTGAATTATTTCAATTGTGTACCAAGGAAAATGAGCTTATAGGTGGCAACTGTGCCAGCTTAATTATTGTATTATGACCACTTGCATATGGGAAGTGGTAAATTCTGTTAAATTACTGTTGGAAAGGAGGTTTTGGTTCTGTATAGAATACTATACAGATACATTATTATAT
>NW_009635367.1:0-31524 GCF_000690535.1 Cariama cristata | reverse complement strand
CCCGGGCGCCAGCAGCAGCCGGCGTTGGTCGCCCGAAAGGGGCTCCGTGCACCGGCCCTGGCACCGCTCCCGCCGGCGACCACTCGGCAGCAGAGTCGTCTCCTCCCCACGCTCGTCATCCGCACTTGGACACCAGTGCAGGCAGATCTCCAGGCCTACGGACCCAAGGTGAAGTTTCCTGAAGCACAAGGATGTCGGGTTTGGCTTGGCAGTAACGAGTGTGCTGCTGCTCACATCCCCTCCTTTTGAGGCACACTGTTTAAAATAGGGATAGTTCTTAGAAATCTCCTTTCTCTAAAATTTTCAAATTCGATGCTCAAAATTTTCCTCATTTCCTCTAGATAATGCCTCTTCCACTGCTGCTAATAGGTATTGGAAGTCACTTTCTCCCACCTTGTGTTTTGGTTATGATACTCCTGCATCACACTTAAGCATCTTTAGTGGCCATAGGTACCATGTGGTCAATGTACAGGACCACGGTTGGCCAAAAGCTTAAGGAGTGGTGTGGGCTGGTCATCAGGTATAGTGAGGACCGCAGCCATTCATGTAAAAGCCTTTCCTTTGTAGGATAAGCTATAACCATACCCATACACAAAAAATCATTGCCAAAGGAAGGTTTTTTGGGGGGATTGTGTTTGTTGTTTTTATCAAAAAAATATTTTTTTCTGACGTACTATTTGCAATGAATTTTTTCTACTCTCAGCTCTGCAATCTGCAGAGTGTTAAATGACCCCCCAGTCCAATACTAAAATAAAACTGCATCCAAATTCTGGTAAGGCAGACTGTTTAGTCAGATTGTTTGAAATACTATCAATTGGTCATCAGTGAAATGGGAAACTACCAAGAGCAAACTTCAGCCCAAATTGAACTGTAAAGATTTTCACTTACAAAGTGGCACTGAATAAAAGCCACGTAGAAAATTAAAAAATAAGCCTGAGATGAAATAGCATGCTAATATGTTCCCTACTTTATATATTAGGAGATTTTGCCTGGTTTAAACACATAGCCCTGGCTCTGAGGTGCTGAGGAGTATTTCTACAATGCTATAAGAATATGTTTGTCCCTGACTCTCTATTCATGACTGGGGCAGGTGTATCGTGCTGCATCTCATTCCCAGATGTAGCAGCACATTTTTTGGCCTAGCTAATGATCTCACCAAAACTAATTACCAAACAAACTATGCCTTATGCATTTCCTTCCAGATGAACAAAACGCCTCTGATGAAAAAGAACAGTTGCCATCAAGTGGAGGAATGTTTTTAGCTGATCTCTTGAAGTCACCTTTTTTTAAAACACAGAATCATGCACCAAATACCCTTTTTTATTTTTAATAATTTATGCATTGCAATTTGGAAGGGCCTATGCCATCACTGTGAATTTTTTTTACTGCAAATATATGTAGAAAATACCTGCCATGGATTTTCCCTCATATTTCTAGCTTCCTGTTATCAATTTCCAAAGCAATTTATTTATATTGATCGCTATGCATAGTTCCCTTACCATTTTCATATATTGTTTACGTCAAATAGTTGTTTTCACTTCCTTATTGAACCAAAACTAGTTTTCCCCTCTAAAACAATCCTTTTTTGTTGATGACAGAATGCAGCTTTCTGGTCTTACAATAAATTTATCTTAAATATCTAATTTCCATTCATCCATCATAAAGGATAACCAGAATTTTCTAAATAACAAGAGTCATTAAGGTCACTCTGTGTCAGTATAGAAGTTTTTGTGTTTGAAAATTAGCATAACTTGTAAAAAATAACTAGGTTTTACTGCTGACTATTTCTGAGGTAAAAGCTTGAGATTTCATGGAATTTCCACATGAAACCATAGTTTTTCCGTCTGCATATTGCAGATTCAGAGTTACAGAGTAACTTTTCCTTTTCTCTGGTTATTAAATAAAGCCAGGGTATCAGTCCATGTAAGCACATTAATTAAATCATATACATTGGTGGACATGTATGCCTAGAGAGTCATGTTCACAAAACTGTAAAGTGATAAAATGCTGTTAGCGAATGGATCACTGTGCACATGCAGTGGGCACACAAATTGCATGTTTTAACCCCCCACCCATGCACACACATACACAGTTTTGCAGGTTCTTATCCTTAATGGAGGTTCAGTAGCAGAACCAGATCAATTTAACTTGCTCTTTCCAAGTTTTAGCAGACTGAAATAATGCCTCCAGATAATCTGGTTAGTAGGTGTCTTGATTCATAAATGTTAATGTGTAACACTGCCATTCCTTGGAAGATGCTAGAAAGCAGGAAAAGGATTTTTTTTTAATCCCTTCAATGCACTGTGGCAATGCTTCTTTTTTTCTCTTTAGCAACTATTCAAAAGTACTATAAGAAGAAATAGCCTCTGCACAAATACTTTGCAAACAACTAAAAAACTGATACACTTCTGTATAAAGGGGTTGCGCTGTCCTCTTGCAGCTCTATAGAAGAGCAATGGGACTGCAGTATTGGTTCTTTAGGGTCTACTTCAATGCAAATAATAAACCATTATCATAATGCAACTACATGATGGTAGGGTATAGAGAAGATGGTGCTTGGTGGAAGGACGAAAGACAATGGACACAAGGTGGAGCAAGGGAAATTCTAAACTAGATGTAAGCTAAAAAAAAAAATTCCCATGAGAGTGGTCAAACACTCTAGCACATTCCTCAGAGAGGCTGTGGAGTCTCCATCCTCAGAGAGATTCAGAACCCACCAGGACACAGCCCTGAGCAACCTCCTCCAGCTGAATGTGCTTTGACAAGGAGGTTGGACAGACCTCCAAGGTTCCCTTCCAGCCTCTGTGGTTCTATAATAATTAATTCTGATGATCAGCAAAATATTTCTAAGTAATTAATGTTTGACTGTTAGCACCAGCTCACAGATAGCTTGGCAAACAAGAAAAGGTTGTCCTGAGGCAGCAGCATGGATTGCATAACCTTTCTTTGTCCCCTCCCGCACATTTTGTGACTGTATTTCTAATACATACTACTTGTATACAAACCAACTGAACAGTGCCGAATGCAGGCAGGATCTCTACCAGTTGCAAATATGCGGTAAAGGTGATTCTGTGCAAAGAGAAAAAATAATACCTTGCTTCTTTGGCTTATTAGACCAAGCAATGCGTTATTCATGTTGCCCAAATTATGTAAGAAACAGAGTTATAGAATAGTTGAGGTTGAAGGAGACCTCTGGATTTCACCTATTCTACCCCCTTTCAGTCCACTTATTTGTGGTTACTTGCCATTGCGCCACTGATCTCCAGCAACAATCATGTCTTTTATAACGATGACAGCAATTGACAGCTACTATACAAAAACATGGCACATCACGGTAAGTCCAGTCATCCTCAGCTTCCAGTTCCGAACCCTGTCACACCCAGCTTGCTTTACCATCGCATGACTATCCCAAGACTCATCTTACAGTCTCCTCCTTTGACAAAGCTTTACCGACAAGGCTAGTATAAAACACATAGTCTAATGCTGTAGAAAGCGTTTGTCTCTACCACTGGCCTACTGTACGAGCAGGAGAGGTTATCCCTTCCTTGTAGTAGCCTTAGGTATAAATTAATGAAAACTATGAATCAGAGCTTATGGACATGATTGGATATTGTGTTAAAGGGTTAAGCATTTTGAACTGTAACACGAAGCATGCAGAATATTAAGAACCAAAATAATGCTGTGTGTGTGAAAACTGCAAGAAAGGTCTTGGACTGCTGAGAGGTTTTGCTCTCGGGCAGAATTTTTGCCAGCAGAAAGCCAGATTCTGCTCTGATCCTCCTCTGATACTGAAAGCATTAGTGGAAATTAATGCTACAGCCATTAAATGATTGCAGAGGTCAGCACAGGCACAGCCTCGCCTTTGTGGTTGTATGTTAGGAAAAGCATTGCTAGCTTATTGCAGCCCAGATCACACTTGCTACACATTTAGGTGTGACATACCCTTTTCTCATTTGTTCATTATACACAAAATGATTTTCACCCTGCTATATTCTTTTTCGCATTGTGTCATGGAACAATAAAATAAGGCCTATTTTGCTCACTGCAGAGACATCCCAATGTGTGTACACACTGCTCCAGTCTCCGATTAGTTAACTGGTTGATCTGAAAAGATGTGCAGTATCAGAAACTCTAATGCAGTTGCTTACTGACTATAAACAGTTATTTATTGACTATAACAAAAACTTTATCTAATTCACCATGTGTTTACCATTAGTTACAAGAAAGCCACTTCTTATATGGCCCTTTGAACCTACCAGTTAAAAAAGGCTGCTAGGGCATGTATGGCAGAAGTCAAGATTACAACTTCTAGTTTATCCCTGTGCACATTTTAAAAAAAAAAAAAGTATATACACAAGAAAAAAAAAACGGTTATTTTTTCACTGACATCTGATACTCTCTTTTGCAATGGATCATTGTCTTTAGCAACAAAAATAGCCATATTTCTCCTCAGAATTAGGGCTGCTCATTGTGAACTGTTTAGACAGTTGGTCTGTGGCGATCTTCCACTCAGAAAAAAAACAAAAAAGGAAAAAAACAGAGCCCTTTTCATACACAAACCCTCAGCAATTATATTCCAGTTGTAGCAGAAGCAAGCATGAAAATACAGTTTTGGTGGCTTAAGTAGAAGGAGGCTATTGATTCAAATCACAGAAGATGCTTCAGCACTCAAAGGACTAACTCCAGCTCTGAAGTAGGTTGGCAAGAGCGTTGCCATGGGCTTCGGTGGGACTTGGGATTTGCTTCTAAATAACTTATTAGCAGAAGGATCACTGAAAGAGACAGCCATCCCTGCTTGCTGGCTCACTGCCTGTCCCCCAACGCTGTCAGGGCTCTGACTAATGGCACCCATTAGGTGCTTAGTGCCACCTCGGTAGCTGAGGAGAAGCATTTTAGGAAGGGAACATGAGAGGAGACAGGGAAGCAAACCCTCACACCACTGCAGGGTACAGTGGGAAAGATGCAGCCCTGGCAGAGTCATAATCCTATAAACCTCTGCATCCTCCAGCCCATTGTGGTCAACCACTTCCAAGACAGTACAGCCATGCAGCATACAGCCGTACTACTTAATCCTTCCCTCATGAGGGCCAACGTTTCTAAACAAACCCAGATCAGCAGGCTGAGAAGACTCCTGAGCCGGCAGAGCAAGAAGCTTGAGCAGAAACACAGGTACCGTGGTGATTTGGTGGGACTAGCCGTGCAGCCAGCAGGACAGGTCGCCTCTCAGTTCCCGGCTCTTTTTGCCCTCCCGTTCCACTAGTCCTCACCATTTCTTTGTAGCCTCAGTCTGTGTGTGCTACCCCCTTTCTCCTCCAGCCTCTTTGCAGCACACCTTCTCTTCTAGTTGTCGTTAAATTTGGATAATCCTTCCCTGCCAATGGTGAATCCTGAGACAGAGACCCATCCCTTGAAAAAATAGCAACTGTCATGAGATGGGAAAAGAATCTGTCGAGGGCACAGCTGGCACATTCTGCCCTGTTTCCATGCTCCTTTTCGAGCCTGTGTTTTTAAACTGTAAGTTCTGGGACCTAAACCCTTTTTTCTACTATTACCAAATGCATTTTTTCAGTGTTTGACGCAATCAGCCCGTTCCAAGGCAAACCCCAGTCCTCACCTTAGGTAGCAGGTGGTGAGCATCTAACTGGTTTAGGCCATAAGCACTGACGCTTGATGCAAATATTTAATTCCTGCAAGTGTTACTATTAAACTTTATGTTCAAAGGGTTTAACAGTTATTAAAATATGATTTATTGCAACAGCATGACAAAGCTTTGTGTTGCTAATGAGAATCCAGAAGTTCAAAGGAAGACTTGATCACATAAGCCTCTGCTTTTGAGAGGCTGATTGTGTTGCAAATACGACATGCACGAGTTTGACAAACAGTAGCTAGGCCATCTCTTATTAAGTCATTCTGGCTAAAGCAGATTTTAGTGGAAAGACATTTGCTTGCAGCCCTTGTCACCCTAAGAGTCAGGCAGGGGGCACTGGATGGAGATGTGAGGAAAACTGAAGGGCTGGAGGAAACACAAACCCAAAAGTTATCTTAACCCAACATGTTTGAAGAACCTCATACCCCGTATGGAGACCAGATTTGAATATGGTTTGGGATTCAGGTTTTACTGCTTGTCCTCCTCACCCATCTCACCTGCCCAGAAGAGGCAGTTTTGTCACGAGATGCCTGTTACAGATCAGTACTGTGCACAGAAATCAACATGAGTAATAATGCAGGGCTGGGTTTAAAATGATAGGTTTCATGTCATAGCACATCCACCATGACTAGAATTTGTAAATGTGTGCAGCATAGTAATGCTTTTTGCTTTTAATATAAAGTATCCAGAAAATATAAACATTTTTGATCTCTGACAGGGCTACAAGTGTCATGAAGATATTTCACACTGAATTATTAATGTGGATTGGAGAGTCATAATCTTGCTGGTTGAGGCTTAGTGATACTGACTTTAAATGGGAAACAGCTTTTTACAGTTATGAAATCCAAAATGTTTCGTATATCCACACGCAGAAGTGCAAAGAAGATTTCTGTACTGCATAATAGATGCAACACATCCACGTATGTGTTGTTTATAACCATGAAGCTTACAATTTATACCTGTTATCACAAGCTACCAAAAAACATGCCCAGCAGTTCAGCTTTAACATGCTGGCAACTTTGTCAAAAATTTAATTCTCTCTTTCTTTGAAATAGCTTTGCAGACTTAAATATGTACCTAAATATGCAATAATATTTCTAATCCCACTTCCCATTCTTAAAGGCTTACCATTATCACTTGATTGTTCAGCTTGACAAATTGAGAATCTTTTCTGCAGACTAAAAACCAATATGAAACAAATACGTGATGAGCTACTGTTACCAGATGAGCTTCATTATTTTCAATATATTGCTCTGAATTATTTTTTTATTTTTTAAGGTACTCACTGTGTCTGTTAGGTGATATATTTGATATCTCTTGTCAAGCACAAAGCTAAAATGTATTTGATGCTGTTGACCAATTTTGCCACTTCTGGTAGCACACTGAGATATTGTGAATAGTGATTTTCATGAGAAATTTTTGTTTTACAAAATCTTCCACATAAAAATATTCATTTCCAAACACACAAGCTTTCACTTTGAAGACACCTTTACCCTTAGTTTCTGACATGCAACAGATTGGTGGGGAAAACGAAGATCACCTTTGTTAATTTAAAAAGATCCTGTTCTCACTGAGTTTTGACAGTCTTTTCCGTGCTTGCAGATGGGTTCCAAGCTATAGCAGACAGCTCACTACAGTAAAAATACTTATTCTGTCTAAACAGAGATTTTAACATAAGACCTAGGTGTTAATTTTTTTCCTTGAAAGTGATGGAAACTCACTGTAAGAAGAGATTCCCTCCAGCTTGGGACTAGAAACTTTAACGAAGTGATTATAGCCCGCCTTTTTAATTTGGGCCTTTTCCAAAGTGAATTCTACTGGCCTGCAATTAAAAACTAAAAAATAAACATTTTAGATCTTGTCTTTGATGGAGTCTCAACTACCTGAAATTCTTCTAAGTTCTGAAAGGGACTGCAGCCATTGTTCATGGCTTTAGAAATATTGCTTAGGAGTCTTACTTTATCTATGACAATAATGTATGCCATCAGTAATGATCAGTAAGTTAAATACGATACACTGAGCAGTGGCCTGGGTTCCACACACCTGTAAGCAATCTATTAGGTAAAACTGAACTGGGAGAAAGAAAATACAGAATATTAGTACGCATCTGTAATTCTCCGGCACGGTGAAATAACTCACACCAGAGAAGGGAGAGAGGCACACGGGCTTGACAGAGTAAGTGTAAGAACAGGAAAGGGAAGGTCCTAGGTTCCTGTTGTGGTTTAACCCAGCAGGCAGCTCACGCCACACAGACGTTCGCTCGCTCCCCCCCCCACTGGGATGGGGGAGAGAATCGGAAAAAAGGTAAAACTCATGGGCTGAGATAAAGACGGTTTAATAGGACAGGAAAAGAAGGGAAAATAATAATAATGATAAAAGAATATACAAAAGAAGTGATGCACAATGCAATTGCTTACCACCCGCTGACTGACACCCAGCCAGTTCCCAAGCAGCGGGCCACCATATCCCCAGTTTTATTATTCAGCATGGCGTCATATGGTACGGAATATCCATTTGGTCAGTTGGGGTCAGCTGTCCTGGCTCTGTCCCCTCCCAACTTCTTGTGCACCCCCAGCCTCCTCGCTGGCAGGGCAGTATGAGAAGCCGAAGAGTCCTTGACTTAGTATAAGCACTGCTCAGCAACAACTAAAACATGAGTGTGTTACCAACATTATTCTCATACTAAATCCAAAACACAGCACTGTACCAGCTACTAGGAAGAAAATTAACTCTATTCCAGGCAAAACCAGGGCAGTTCCAAATCTCTGAACACCTGTATTTCCCATGGATTTCACGTTTAACCCTTGCACCTCTGAAAATGCAGATGTCCATGACTCCTGTTTGTAAATGCATTTAGGAAAGGACGTGGGAATTTTGAGTTTCTAAATGCATGGTCTTTGGCATATTTTCACTTAATCATAGAATCTTCAGAAGTATTTCAGAGTAGGTTTTTATAGAAAACCCTCTTCGTTACCCTTCTGTTTCATGCAGAGAAGTGTTTGAAAGCTGGTGAAGAAAAGCAGTTGTGTAAACGCCGATCTCCACTCAGATTTTCCATGAACCATGACATTTAACCTCAGCTGACTGGATCAGCACAATGGTTTGTAAAATTGCTAAAGAGAAGCAGTGGTCTGACTCGCTGGTGAAGCTTCAGACAACTCATTTATTGCTGGCACAAAGGCTCGGCTCCCGAGGGTATCTCAACGCGAAGCAGTGCAGCATCTCAGGCTTCCGCTGCTTAGAGACAGTGTTATCTCCAAATATCCCCATTGGCTCTTTCCTGTAACCCATGGGTAGAATTAAGGAAGGAGCCACAGAAATTAGCTCATCAAGAAGCAATTTGAACTAATAGGAACAAATCACAGACAGAAGTTGGGGAGATTAAGCTTATAGGGAACTAAGTTTTGTCCAGATCATCTGCTTGCTTCAAGTCTGGCTGGAAAAAACTGCTTCCTCCTGTTGGTTTTGTGAACAAGTGCACCAAGTGATAAACCCTGAAAGTTAGTGCTTATAGGGTTACAGCATGGTGCCCAAATCCCTAATTCAAAATGGACTTGAAATCATACTGCACAGGACTACTATAAACGCTGAGTTCACTGCGTCTTCTGCAGTAGAGGTTCCCTTAGTGCTTATAGTCTGGTGGCAGATTACATACCACAGAAAAATATTTAATCTCAGTGGACTGCATTAAACCTGGTGAATCTGACTTGAGAGCATTGTGTGTTGTGAACCTTCTTCCTGCTCTATATTTGCTATCAAACACACTTTTAACTTTGTACGTTATCTGTTTCTGGATAGAAAAGGACTGTACCATTTATAATAAAAGAGCTGGCTCTCGAGATCACTGGCATCAGTGAGAGTCATCAGAAGCACTTTGTTGGACTCTCTAATGACTTTAGAGTTTGATTCAAGTCTGTAGTTTGTAATAGTCAAAAGCTACATTGCTTAGCCAAAGAGAGGAATGATCACCTCATGTTGAGTCTAAGAATAAGATATGTAATGGAAATGAGATTAAATTACTGCACAATAAAACTTGTGCCAATTTACAGGTTAGGGTTTAGAGTCAGATGTGCTGCAGCAACACTCCAAACCTTCTTACATTTCAAGCTATACCCTTTAAAAGTTTTCATTTAAATTTTTTATGCTTCACTCTATAAAAAATTAAAAGAAAGAGAGTTTTCCTGCAATTAAGAAGTACTCTGTGTACTTTTAGAAGGGGCTGCATTTTTTGAAATGCGGGGAGGTAGCATTCTGTAATTGGAGTTGACGCTTGTCAAAGTGAACATGACCCTGCCAGGCTGTCTCTCCTCGTGCCTCTGCGCACGTGGATACATCCTTCTACAGCATCCGACTGGCAGGCAGCAGCCCTCCGTCAGCTCTTCAGCTTGCTGAAATATCCGGGTAGAGTGCTGGAAACAGTCAGACGGTGTTTATAGTACACAACAAAGGATCAGGGGATTTGTGAAAAGGAAATGAAAGAGGAGCAATTTCTGGCTTCCTTCAAATTCATAGAAAATATTAACAGCGTGAGGAAATAAGAGAATTTTGCATAAAAGTGAAAGGCCAGGGAGAAACACAAAGCAAGCTGCCTTTTAAACAACAAAGAGACATCTACCTGCCAACTGTCACGTAAGCGAAACGAGTTAATGTCAGACCTTGACAGGCAAGTCTGAGAAATTTGTTACGCTGATACTGATAGTGCTCAGGGTTTTTTTTTTTTGGTTGGTTGGGTTTTTTTGTCTTTACGAGGCCCTTTCAAACAGTAGCAAATGAAGAAATAGAAGGAAAGGGAAGCTTTGTAAATAAGACAAAGGGAAGAAATCAAGTCAATCTCATAAAGGTTATGACATGAATATAATGGATATAAATGAAAACCTATTACCCACAGCAACAAGAAGTTACTTCTGGGATTTCTCGTTGAGTGAGATTTCTGTCATATGAATGACATACCTGAGACTATCTCAGCTTTTCCATAGCTAGCCAAAACTTTGGATAGATAAATCTCTCTGTGCTGGCAATCTCGGCATGTTTTTTGCGTGGGTCTGGCAGCAGTGCTCGCAGCCTTGTGCTGACAACACGAAAAGCCCACCGTTTCTAAGAACCAGAGATTCTTCAGTTTATAATGAGAAGTTACTGTCACTTTGGAAAAATGTTGCCATACAGCTTCACATCGAATTTTTCAGCAGCCAAGTCATCCAAAGTCAGTCTATGTAAATCATGCGAGTTTTTCAGTCAGAGGGCTGTGACCAGGTACTGACTGAAAAGATGATCTGCTTCGCTTGATGAGATGCAACTAAGGCCTTTTGTGTTCATTTGTACTCTAAGAATTTCTCGATAGCAGCAACTGTGCGGTAGTTAATGTTAATAAAAGTGTCAATACATACCCCTGCACCTAATCGGAACTAACACCATGTAAATCCTATAAATTATAACAAGCTACATTTTTGTTCATTAAAACTGTGTGTAAATAAAGAAAATGTCACCCGTCCACATTCCAATTTTTAACGTGGTTAATAAAGAGAGACATTAGCTTACAGCGAAAGAGACAGCACCATGCCAATGTTTACAAAACTGTTACTGGCAAAGAAAATAATTTATTTGCAATAATACATTCTCTACATTTTTGACTCAAGGTAGATATCCAAAAGTTCAAGAAAAGAATGTGCAAAGTCATTTAATTTATTTATGAAATATGTATGATTAGAAGCTTGATTCTAATTGGGTCATACAATTACAATAAGTCTCTTTGAATCAAGACCTTGGCTTTGATAACAATGAACAAGCTTCCAAGCATAAAGGACAACAAAAAATTACAAAAGCAACTACTGATTTTCTTAACTATTTCTTGCTAAGAAAGGCAATCACTTATAAACTACAGTGAACTGCGTTGGTGTACACCATTTATTTATGTATAGATCATAAAGACAAAACTAACAGCATCACTGGCCTTGTATGCAGGAATTCAAGGAAGAATTCAGCCTTCATAGATCCAGACCTTGAACCATCTGCGTCAGCCCCTCGTTTCTTGTGCTATGCACCTACCATACAAGAGATTATTTTTCCTAAACCCAAGTCTCTTCCTTTGCAGGCCAACAGAGATTAGGAATACTAGAAAAATATATGAGGGCTTTCAGGAATTAAAAAAAGGGTTTGTGCGAGGCAAAAATAATTTCTTGGCACTCTTAGCTAACTGTTAAGCAAGCTAAAAGGAAAGAGTCAAAAGGGCTATTGCCTCTTTCATAACAATGTACAAATTTATAGGATTCAGGATGGGGGGAATCAAGATCAGGACCATACTACTTCCACTGAGTCAACGGTAAAGTTGACATTCAAGAGCAGGACAGGCTGTTTATCACAGGAAGGGTATGCATATTTTTGTGTCTCAATAAAATACCAAAGGCTTAGCAGATACATGCTTTGTTCTCCTTTTGCAAACTTCCATTTATCTTAGGAATGGTAAAAAAAAAAACCAACAAACAAAACCTTACACAAAGAGATAAGTAAAATTCTATGCAATGCAGAACTAGGACTTAATCTGAGATTTCGAAATTCCCACATCAGTTTACTCACTGATAAACTCAGGTAGGACAAGATGACAAAATACAAATGTGAGAGCCTTATTGTTACACAAGACAGCAAGTGTTAAAAAAAATACGTTTCAACGGTCAGAGGCAGCTTCATGGTAGCAATAGATGGAGCCAGCCTCTCTCTTCACTTCACATACTTTCTCCCTTTCTAGTGGGGAGAAAGATATAGTCACACTTATCTCAGGGATAGAGAAGGAAATCTCTTTCGTGCTGTAAAAACTTGAAAAGTGAAATTCCTGAAATGTGTTTCTGCAAACAACACTCACAAAAATAAAGAACCTCTAAGTCTGTCATTCCAGGTTGCGTAAACCCTGCTAGGCCTATGGCTGCCAACCCCCCTCCTCCTGCAGTATTTATATTTCTTGACATCTATGAGTACTGTATAATAAAGCAATTAATAATAATACTACTTTGGTTTATTTAGTGCTTCTCAACTGAAGTTATGAAAATACTTCATAAAGCTTAATATTCAGAAGGGATTTAAAGCCTCAGTACTCCATGTCATAAACCGGCCTTAATATGAGGGAAAAAGAACAGCAGGGGGAAATTTCAAATTATTATTTCAAAATCGCTTGCACTTTTCTCTCGAGCATATATTACTGATTTTTCTTAAGGATCGAACAATGTTTTGGTCAATAAGATAATGATTTTTGTTCCTGCTCTTATTTTTAGACAGGAAGGCCGTGAGGTATGGCTGAGTTACCATTATATATAACCAAACTGCCTCTGAGTTGATCAGATAGAATGATTTAGACACCACCACAAACACACCTACAGTATAAATTTCCCCTTTCTCAGTCCTGTGCTTTGACCAGTAGATCACACCGGTGTTCCCCAAAGCCTAATGCCATTCAGCAGTTTCACAGCTGTGGTCTAAAATATTGTAGCCGGGGCTATTTGTAGCATAGAAAGAAATGAAGTATTACTATGTATATACCTCAAAGATCTGTATATTATTCTCTTTTATGATGATCTTTCATAACATAACTAGAGGTGCTTCTTTGTATTGCTGTGAAACAGGTTCAATTCTTAAAGTAGAAAACCAAGATAAAGCAAAAAAGTTGGGTTTGTATTTCATATGACACTCTGAAATTAGAAAAATACTCCTTTTTTTAAATTACTGATGTTCATTGCTGCATTGCAAAAAAATGAAAGATTAAGGAGGTTTGTCACCTTCTATTAAGAACTAGATCTGTTCAAATAACAAGAGAGACTTGGTTGTCACAGTATTTGTCATCACTATCATGCTACATCCTAACAGAATAATGAAAAACAATCATCTTTGGCTTGCACACATGCCATAATCATCCCAGAAAGCTTTCCAAATCCTAATGCAGGTGATGTCAATAAAAAGGATCAGAAAGTGATGAGTGGTGCTAGGGTATACGGAGGAGCTATACTGGCAGATGCAGTCAGAGGGTATTTTGAACAGAGCTTTATCCCCATGATGCACAGCTCTGCCCTAGGTTTCCAACCTACGTACCACAGCCAGGAAAGAGCTACTAATTTAGGAAATGTTGCAGCAAATGTTACCAGTGTGAGCAAACTCCCTTCATAGATCCATCGTCCCTAAAGCTGCTGCCAGGACTCTAAATCCTGGGTGAGTCTTGGCATTCATGAGCCAACAATATTAGTACGCTTGTGCTATTACATATAGCTACTATAACAAATATCATAATGTTAATTTAGTAAAAGTGACTCCATTCCCCATTCTTAGTTTAACAGCAAAGCTCTGTATGAAAAGCATATGTGGCAAATCTGTGCACGCTAATGTCATAATACCTGTTGTTGAGTGAGCTACTTAATTTACGTTTTTAAACAAGTTGGGGAAGCAACTGTCTTTGGCAGAATCTGTTTTCCTCTCTTTTAAATGTTTTTTCTTAATTATTATTTTAAAGCACAACTCGAGCCACTCTGAACCGATCTCATTCCTGATGCACAACTCCCCTGACCTGCGAGCCATTGCCATTCCTTCAGCAGGTGCTTCCCACGCACACAGAACCTTGCAATTGGGGTTCCTTTCATTTACTAGGATGAGGAATGGACTAGGACAAGGGTCCCCCATGGCCTGAAGCAGAAAGAAAAATTCAGGTCTGGAAGAGCAAAATTCAAACCTGAAAAGCCTCAATAACAATTGTTTCATTACACACTGAACATTTACAAGATCAACAAAATCAGCATTCTACAGCATACAGCCTTGTGCTGGGAAAATGAGTCAATAATACTAGAAGACAGAGAGAAATTAGCCAAGTGATGAAGGCTGTGCCTGTAGGACATCCTCCTTGTCAGGCTACTAGCAAAGCTGCTGACACTGTCGTGCTGGAGAATGTTGCCTGCTGCATCCTCTAACCCATGTTCCCCCCTCTTGTCTGAAGAGCTGGGAGACCTGGTGACAGAAAGCACCATTTGCTTGGCCTCCACAAGTAACACCTGTAGGGGGAAAGCCTCCTATAACAAGTGATGTATGTGTATAACCTAGAAGAAAGCTTCTACTTTTTTGGTAGCCTGAGTTTCTCGTGCACAGCCTGAAGATGTCATTACCAGTTTCCCTGAACTCATCTGTACTGAATCGTAGAAAATGGTTTGACATTTTTGCATTTCTGTCTGACATTAATTGGGGTTAATTGACAATAATAGTAAGGGTAATTAGTTTTAACAGGCACTAAGTCCCATACCCCAAACCTCTTACTACTGAAATAGAATAACAGTCAAAACGTTGCATGAATAATAAAATGGCAATATCCAGTTATCTGCAAATATAGGGGGGTAGAGATTACATATGTATTTGTATGCACTTGCATATGTTTGTGTGTATCAAACTGCTTTAGAAACAGTGAAGTCTTGTCCAGCGTGCAATTCATTGTTTTTTTGTTATTGATGTTGGCTGAAATGCAGCAAGCTGAGGTTTGCCAACAAACACTTCAGCATCAGGTTGGAAAGTTGCACTGCTTTATCCAGGAAGAAACAATTCCTTCAACTATAATTTGAAATTACGTGGGACTATGAGTTCCAAGTTTGCAAAGCTTAGCTAAATCTTGTTGAGTTTGTTTGGTTTTTATGTTGTGTGAAACATCCCATTTCAGAATAGAAGAGACAGTAAACTCAAAAGCAGAAGTTACAGTTCATCTGACTAATGCAGTGACTTGAAACCTCAGTCAGGAGCTGTCACACTGAGAACTGAGATGACAACATGCAAAAATCAAAATACTCTGCATCTCACTTGGTCTTCCCATATACCCCTTCCATCTCCTCTCCCATCAAAGGTTTCCTTGTTGTAAGCCTGGCACCCCTTGGATTGTTATCAGGCTGTTTGAGGCTTGTGTCCCTGACACTGCATTCAAGTGACCCATGACAGCTGTACCGACCAGCCTTTTGCTGATCCACTGAGACTGACCTACACATTGTGTGCTGGGATCTAGGTCTTCACACGTTATTAAAACTACCGTTTTATTGAAATATCAGGGGAAAAAAAATCACCAAAAATCCGTGTTAGCCTGGTTTTACCTGCAAGCACATTAAAGCACAAAAGATGGGTGAAACTATGTCTATGTTGTCTGCCTAGACTTTAGTAAAGCCTTTGACACTATTTCCTATGGCGTTCTCCTGGAGAAATTGGCTGCTCATGGCTTGGATGGATGTACTTTTCGCTGGGTAAAAACTGGCTTGATGGCTGGGCCCAAAGAGAGGTGGTGAATGGCGTTAAATCCAGTTGGCAGCTGGTCACAAGTGGTGTTCCCCAGGGCTCAGTGTCGGGGCCAGTTCTCCTCAATATCTTTATCAATGATCTGAACAAGGGGATTGACTTATCAATGATCTGGATGAGGGGATCGAGTGCACCGTCAGTCAGTTCAAAGATGACGCCAAGTTGGGTGGGAGTGTTTACCTGCTTGAGGTTAGGCATTCAATGTCCCTGGAGGCATTTAAAAGACATGTAGATGTGGTGCTTAGGGACATGGTTTAGTGGTGGACTTCGCAGTGCTAGGTTTACGGTTGGACTCGATGATCTTAAAGGTCTTCTCGAACCTAAGCGATTCTATGATTCTGTGATTCTATTGGTCTGTGAATTTCAGCAGAGTATGGAGAAAACCACATACCCTGTTTGAGCCTTAAGAGCAGCTTTAATCGTAGAGGCAGGGCAGAGCAATCATCTCATACTGAGGTTAATGCAATTCACATTTATAAAACCAACTTGTCTCAGAAAGCCTGACAAATTTTTGAGACTGAGATGCAAATATTTGAGAAGACAGGAGATTGTCTTCTCAGAATGAAGGGAAGATGACTGTTCCTAGGACAACAGCACAACAGGAACTGTTGTGACATCTGTAGCTAGGCTGATGGAACACAACCAGCAATGTGATCACAGTGTGACAAGGAAAGTTTACAGTTGGATGGTAAAAGCCTGATCCTAAATTTTCCTAAAGTCTTTAAAACAGGTATTAAAATAGTAATGCAGGAGGCAAGCACTTGTAATCCCACTGAGTTCAATTAATTCTGAATATGCTCAGCACTTTTGAACACTAAGCTATTTATTTGTCTATATGTATGTACAGGCACACATTTCTGTATCTTTAGATGACAAGCAAACTTGACAACACAGGGTTTTATCTTTCCACTGTTCTACCCTAAAATGCTATTATAAGTCCTTTAAAAGGAATAGTCTTCATTCACTTCTGTTTTCATGGGAATAACCTGGGTTTCAGACACAAATAGCAAGACAAACCAGAGAAGACAGTTCACAATTTCTTTATCACCTACTTGAGGCTGGAGCATGAAAGCTGGATGGCCTCTTCGCTCACACTTGGGTTACAGAGCCAACATGAGTGAAAAGTGATTATAATTCCGTTTTAGACTTGAGACTGAGAAATGAGGTGACTGTTATCAAGGTGTCCTATCTCTCACCAGCTTTCTGTGCATTTTTTCCAAACAGCTTTCAGTCTACTGATAACTCTACAGAGCTAAGTTGTGTCACTCACAACTAAGTTATACCACTCCCTGGCTTACAGGAACACGCAATCCAGTCCTAAGATTTTTAAGTTTTTTATGTATGCTGGCACTATGAACATCATCACAACTACCCTGTGAGAGGACCTGGGCATTACTACTGTAAAACGCATTTCAAAGTCACCAGGGAACTTTTTGGGAAGCCTGGGCGTACTGCCAGTTGTATAGGTTCATCTAATACACTGTAAATTAATAGGTCCTAAGACCAAAAGTGACTGGCTATGATCCCATAGCCACACTGTGCGATGTAGGCCAGAGGAATCCCCTGAATTAATTCCTTTTCTGTCTAAAGAACATCTTTTTTTGGGGAAAAAGAAAAACTTCACACAATCTTGATATGGCAGCTTCCAGTTATGGGCAATCTACAACAACCTTTGGGAAGTTGTTCCAATTCCCAAGGACCTAAGGAACAGGTCAGCTCTAGCATATTAGAATATAATCAAGTATTATCACTATTTTCCAAAATGCACACAGTAATATTAGGATCCTAATTTAATAGATAAAATTTCTGTATTTGAAGAAGTCTCCTGATCTCCAAAATATCATTTTCTAATAAAAACATCCTAAATGCAAAGCTCTGTTGAATACTGATGAGATACTGTTCAGCTAAACTCTCTACATAGCTTAGTGTCACTTAAATGCTATAGGCAAGACCCTTAGCCTTATTTCTTGTGAAAAACCAGACATGAACAATCAGAATCCTTAGAAGATGTCATCTTTGATGCTGCCCCTGTTATTTTCTCATCTAGCACAGCATTCATCTTTCAATTCACTTTAGACACTGCTTCATAACAAATTTTTTCCAGAAGTTTTGTGGATAGAAGATAATATAAAATATTTACTCCATTAATATTTATGATTCCAGGAAACTTGTGTCACAAGAAGTTTCCAAATTAAGGCCAATATCTCCTTGAACCAGGCATCAGGAACATCAGCAGAAATGTTAATATGAACTCTTGCCAGCGAAGCACAGCCGTGAACCTTCAGGCCTGGTTTGAAGAGAGCGAGGTCTTTTAACATATCTAGGAACATAAAGTGTGGTGGCAAGCTTAAAACCAATAGTCCTTTCTCCTTGCTATAATAATAAAGTCCTTCCTTTTGCTAATTATTTCTGTGTTTGAATCTGCAGAAGAATGTCCCTGCAGCCTCCAATCTCAGTGTTTTTCTGAGCCTTCAGGAGCTGGAGGATTTAATTTTTATCACAAGCTCCTAACAGTGCCTGGTAGCATGTGTCCGCAGCGATGAGCTCTCTAGCAGAACAGATCTACAGCACCCAAGTTCTTCCTTGCACCCCCATTCTGGAGGGCCAGCTTTATGCTAAAATAGAAAGTCACTTAAAAACTAAATAGAAAATACTTGCTTCCTCTGGGAATAGTTCAGGTCTACGAGTGTCCTTAAAAGGAATTCTTGATGCATTTTTACTAAAAGCCTGCTCTTAGAAAGTTTTACTCCAGGAGCCTAATATTTCCTCATCTCCTTTGAATAATTTGTGAGGGTAAACCAGGATGTTAAGGTGGGGTGGGTAGGGAAAGGCAAAGAGAGCACCAATACTGATAAGAGATCAAGTTCCCTGATTTTGATGAGACAAGTAATCACTATGCAGAGAAGGTTGCAAAGAAACTGAGAACATTTATAGTGCACTATTTCATCTGTGAGCTGATTAAACAACTTCCAGGGAAGTAGCTTTCTACTCAAAGATGCCAAGTCAATGAAATTTAGATGTGTGTCATGTAGTGGTATTATAAAATGCTGACAAAAAGTTATCACAGCATCTTGATGCAGTTGGAACGGTTTGTTTTTAACCACACACAAAAGTCAAATGCGCATTTACTCACAACAAGACATTTTCAATATGGATTGCATTGTTTAAATTTCTCATCCTGATCTGGGAAGAAACTAAATTTTGATAAATCCTGCCATTTCCTAAAGGATAGACATTCTGTTCTTTGACTAGCTCTGTTTAGTGCATCTCCATAAACGCGTTGCAGATTTGTTTGGTTTGCAAATAATCTCTCCTTGCTCCTTCCCTTATTCAATTCTTCATAATCCTGCTGGTTTCTTTTTCAAGAATACTCATTAGTCATAAATGTTTTTTGCCAAACCTCATCCTGAGGTATTCCTGCGTAGCCTCAAGGTTTGTGATTGTGCTTTCTGTGACAGTTATCCTCTCTTTTGCCTTTGATATGTTCCTTGAATGGTTCTTAACAAACAATTCTGTTGATAAAGTGCAAGAAAAAGAAATCAAAGCGTCTCTCAGCAGTGGTACCTCTGCAGGGCAAACAGGAGTAAAGCACAATAAAAGTGTATTTGTGTCACTCAAATTAGCAGATGGGAGTCTGAAAGTGCTCTGCAAGAGATATGGTGAGAAAAGCCACCACTTTAATGTAGGTTCATTTCAGAAAAGCACTATACTTTAGCAGAAATAACTCTATCCCACTAGAAGTGGTTTTTTTTAAGATCTAAATGACTATCTTTAGGCTCGTGAAAGTTACTCTTACACTAATAGATTGCAATTTTTTAAGGACCAGTAGAAGTACAGAAAAAAATGGAAACATGGATACACGATTTCTCTGAACAGTGTTTCTGTTAATACTAAATACTGCAAATGCAAGTATTCCTGGAGTTCATAGTTACCTCTTTTGAAAAGCATAGTCAACGTGAGGAAAAATTTAGGGCCATTAGCTTTGAGACTTCTGTGCGTTACTGGCAAAGAATGATGTTAAATGTGGCATCAGCATCCTACTTGGTATAAAAATTTGAACTCTGTCACAACAACATTAGAGTAAAGAGGGAGAAATCGCCCAGTTCAACATTCTGGCAGAAGTGGAACAGAGGGTAATCTGAGTTTCTTATCTCAGAAAGATCTCTTCTGCTTGCTGACTCTCCTTGCCTTTGCATGTTATTTAAAATCAGTAAGAAATGCTTCGTTTCATTGCCAACCTCATAACAGCAGTCTTGGAAAACATCTGGACAGTTGTCTGAAAACAAGCACACTGAAGAAGCTTAACTAATCATTTTAATCAATACTATTTCAGATATAAACTATCTTAATATAGGATTAAAAAAACCTAGGAAGATAGTGGAACTGAATGATATTCACCTGCACTCAAAACCACTCCAGTTAGTCTTCAGATTTTAGTATTGTGTGATTTAACTCATTTAATACCATTGGCATATCATTGTTGTGCTACAGACAAAGACAATACACAGGCAGTATTTTAACTGGCTCTGATATCAACCCTAGATTGTAAATTGACTGCACCACAAGTTCAAAGGAGAGGAAAAAAAAAAATCAATAGTTTTAGGCTGAGCTGATGGTTAAGAAGCAGAGCATGCCACAGGTAAGTAGTAGGGCCCATTTTGTTCAGTATCTTCACCAGCAGGTTTGATAGAAATAGAGCATGCTCTCAGCAGATCTATAAGGATGTTCAGTCCAGAAAGACCTTGAGAAACTTGGGGACTGAGCCAACAGGAGCCTCAAGAAGCTCAGCAAAAGTGTAAAGTATTGCATTGGGGATGAGATGACCCCATGTGTCAGCACAGCTGGAAGACAACTGGCTGAGGAGCAGCCCTGCTGAAAAGGACCTGGGGGCTGCAGTGAACACTACATCAAACGTGAGCCAACTCCATGCTGTTGTTGTGAATGTGGGAAACTGGTGCTGGACTACATGAGGTGAAGCTTTGCTCTCATTGCTGTTGAGACTGCAGTTGGAATAATGTGTCCTGTTTTCAGCCTCCCAGTTTAAGAAAGATGCTGGGAAACTGGGGAGAGTCCAGTAGGTTGCTATCAAAATGGCTGGGTCCTAGACCTGCTCCTCAGAAGCTGTGTGCTGAGAGAGCTGGACTTAGTCTGATAAAGAGAAGACTAAGGGGTAATTTGCTAATAGTCTACAACTGCACGAAAGAGTTAAAAGACAATGGAACCAACCTCTTCACAGCAATGGCAGACAGTATAAAATAAGATGAAATGGCCAAAACCTGCAGCTTGAGAGGTTCAAATGGCAAAACAGGAAAAATTTCTTCACTAGGAGAGTAATGCAGCACTGGAATAAGTTATTTTTGGAGATTATGACAATTTTTGGAGGATTTTTTACATAGAACCGCTGCTAAAATCTTCTCCAGCATTGGAGACACATGCTTTTAAGCGGTTGAAGTATTGCTTTGTCAGCAGTTGAAGTAGACAGCCTCCAGAGGTCCCTAACAATCAACACTTCTACCACTGTGTCATCAGTTGCTGATGGTGTGTCTGCAGCTCTTACCAAGGACACAGCGCTGGCTTAACCCAGTTCTCCTCTCCCTTTTCCAGTTGAAAGAACCGTCATAACAGACAACTGTTCTTTCATCTCTCAAGACTGATCTAATTTTTCCAACGCTGACACCAACCTACTTCGGAAGCATGTGAGGCAACGCTAACGGACTACCTTAGAGCAATCCTTGAAAAGCTCTCAGTCAGCAAAACAACTGTGCATCTATTTCTACCACCCTCATTAATATGCTCTAGATTTAGTGAATTCTTGCCGATTTTAACAGGACTGTTCATCATAGATCTAGGGTAATAGGGAGGCCTTAATATAGATGGCCTCTATTTCCACTTCCAGCAAGAGTACATGAAGGTTTTTACATATGTAGTATTTAGATGTCATAATAAAGAGTAGTTTGGAAACACTCATGTTAGAATAGAATTTGAGAGCATCTTCGGTTCTGTACAGCTTTAATTTTCACATCCTCCTGAGGGATTCTTATTGGTCATGAGAAATGTTATGGAGAAAAACTTTGCCTCTTTAAAAGTTTAAAACTTCTCGAAAGTGTGCTTTTTGAACACTTGCCTAGGTAACAAATTTCCATACTAGGAAAGCAAAGGGAGATTCATGCACACTAAAGTGAAATTTTCACTTTAAAATAATTTATATTTTTTAAGTTTTGCTTTATTTCTCATAGGGCTGACATAAAAAGAAAGGATTGAATTTAACACAGATGTTTCAGTTGATCCATCCTGAAGTATTCTTGGTGAATGGAAATTTTAGACATTGACTTTTGTTCCCAATATGGGACAAGGATGTCTTTTAATTTGCCCAGGGAAGTGGTTGAGTCACCGTCACTGGAGGTACTTGAAAGATATGGAGATGTGGTGCTTAGTGACATGGTTTAGTGGTAGACTTGGCAATGTTAGGTTAACGGTTGGACTTGATGATCTCAAAGGTCTTTCCAACCTAAACGATTCTATGAGGAATTTAGGGGACTTCTTCCACAAAAATAAAGGTAACTTTTATGATAAATTTTCAGCTGTGGAACCAGACATCAGCTCAGCTGGTACAGGTCATCAATTATTGAAAGTCTGAGCACTTACTGTGTTCTGTTTTTTCCCCACTCTTCTTGACAAAATGATGTGATTGAAAAACCCCATGCTTTTCCATTAAAGGTATCCTGAAAAGGGCAAGTGGGACCTCCAAGTGTGCTGATACAGTAATTTGCCTTTTTTTTTTAGATTCCACTTGCTCATGTGAAAGTAGAATTAGATTTTCCTATAAAAATGTCTAAATAATGGTTTACCCTGTTTTCAAAGGATTAAAAAAAAAGTCAAAGAATTACATCCATGAAGTGTTCCTTTGCCCTCTAGACTATATCTCAGTCTGCTCCAGCACACATCAAGTGGAGCCACAGCATCTGCTGATGTTCAGGGTCTGCTCTGCATGGGGAACTTCAGAGCCTGGCAGGGAGCTTATGCTGTTGCCATGCAGAAGCAGAGGGGAACATTTGATCCAGTGTTATTTCAGTTCTGCAACTACCTTCTGCTAAGCCTGGTATGTGTATGATAAAGTTATTTTAATCTGTTGTTTATTCCTTTGTTTCTTGTTTTATTTTTAGCTATATAAAAGAAAAATGTTTGAAGTAATAAAGGCCAGCTGCTGTAGTATTACTTACTTGTTAGGACAGTATTTCAAATGCCTGTTGTATTCCTTTATCCTGTGATTACAATACCTTGTGGAGCCTTAGTTGCTGCAGCACCAACCTATGATTATGATCGTTCAATCAATATTATAGTTTTAAAAAATAAGTAGCTTTTCTTCTGTTCTTTATCTTGTAATCAGAGTAATGTTCAATTTGGATATACAGACATGCTCTTGGCATCTGTGAGGTTTTCCTTCCTCCTTTTTGCATGCCAGCTCATCACAGAATCATTCCAGTTTCATTCAAGGTAGGAAAATGCCTACCTCCTTTGGGAAAAAACAAACAACCACCACCACCACCACCACCACCACCACCCCCCAAAAAAAAAGACACCACCAAAAAAACCCAAACCAATGAACAGAGTCAGCAGAAAAAGAAGTGTACCAAAGCCCAGCTGGGAGCAGCACAAACCAGCTTTCAGCCCCTGTGACAGCGTGGGGGCAGGTGCCTTGAGGAGTGCAGACTTCAGGCACAAAAGAGTAAGATGTATACCTGCTCTTAGCTGTATTCATCCCACTTCTGTGAGAAAACACATCTTGTTCCCAAGTAGATTTGTATCTCCTCCACATGGGCATAACACAGCCCCTTCACACCTCACAAAGCCACGGTCCTTCTTTCCTGTCACCCACTGCTCGCCTCATAAGAGCCTTATACCAGGCAGTGAAAGTGTTGTCCAGTTCCTGAGGTTGCTTCCCCGAGTTCCTTTAACTAGAGGTTGCATTTGCTATATCCAGCTGAACATAAGAGCAGGCTGTGGCTGATTGGAAGGGCCATCGCTGTAATCCAGAAGGGAAGACAAAAGCTTCCACCTTCACCGAAGTAGGAAACAAAAGTAATTCATAGGGCGATGAAGATGTCCAGTCTCCTACATATCTGGTTCCCAGGATGGGAATCTTAAGCACCTAAAGGTGCAAGATTTAGCATGAGTTTTTCCTGTCACTATTGTCACTCCCCTATAGAGCGGCACATATATATGTACACAGCGGCAATAGAGAAGCGTTTATATTTCAGTTTTTCCTTTACCAGAGACAACAGTAAAGCCCTCTGCTTGCCTACCTCTCCTTTGAAGCTTGTAGATACTAAATCTTTGAGACAACTATCTTCCCATAAGTTTGATTGAAATAGGCTGCTAAGCTTAACAGTTTTTGTGCATAAAAACCTACGTAGTCTCTTTAGGCAGATGAGGAGTTGGCTGGCAAAAGGAAAAGTCTCCGCTATTGCTAGAGTTTATCATCAGCTCCCTTGAAGACAGAGTTGTCAAGCAGATGAAACTGTGATACAGTTTGACCAGCTTGCTTATTCTGGCTGAAAGTAATTCACCATTATCCAAGCCTGCCTCCTGTGGTAACTGCACTGTGCTTTCTCCCGTCTCACCTCCATTTAAATGCAGTGCATCGCTGCGATATCTCAAGAACCACACATTTGAATGCCGTTAACACAAGTAGTGTCAAAGTGCACTTGTTAAGTACTCTGCCTATGAACTTTGAGATAGTCTACAATCTGTTGTACAAGGTATGCAAACTCCTTGGTCAAGACCGTATTTATGTCTGCCAAGCTGGACGGCAAAAAGAAAGTTCAACCTCCCTGCTAACAGCTTGCCCTCCCTCCTTTGTAGCTTCCCTAGGGATTCCTCTCCTCTTGGTTGGTCCCTCAAGAACTGTACAGGTTCTCCTCTCCTCCTTCACTGTGCTTTCATCACTGATTATAACAAGACCTGGGCAAGAAAGAAAAACCTGGGTGAAAACTGGCTTGTGAAGTGCTGGGGTAGATTCTCAGCTGGGATAAGCAGGCATAGTTCTACGTGGTCTGTTAGAGCTCATTCATCTGCAGATCCATCTACAGCCTTCAGAGAGTGTAAAAGGTTCTTTCTCAAATGAAGAGAAGATAAAGGCCACGGCCAGTAAACTGAGCCTTCCTCCTTTCTGCCCAGCTAGGTGACAGATTCCTTTTGTCTCCACAGTAAATTCACACCTTAAGTTATCCATTGTGAAATGTTAGTTCACATTCTAGTATGATATCTATTATTCTGTTACTGAATCACACTCAGCACATCAGAGTTAAGAAAATCAGGAAAGGGAGGTGATGTCAAGAAGGAAGCAGCACAGGATGGGGGCCAGGAGTTGTGCACCAAAGACTAGATTCTGCCGAGGGTTATTTAGCCCAATCTGGCTGCAGATCAAGTGAAATCTGGCTTTGTGAAAAGTGTTGAAGCAATTTTTTTGGTCAATTATATAAATACTCTTCTATCGTACAGATGCTTATTGGGTAAGCATCATTTACTAGGGTGGTACTTATTTCTCTATCATTATCACCTGTGTGCTCATAAACCCAGAATGGTACCATAAAAGGAGGATTTTAATGCTGATGGAAACACAGTTGGAGGTCAAGATTATGTAGTAAAGTTCCCATATACATGGATTACACTTTCTCATTGAACAGAAGGTAGTTACTTTTGAAACTCTGAAACAAACAGGGACACCCTACTGTAGCTTGAAATTATGAAGTAATGGGATAAATCTGAGATATTGGCCCTAACTGAAGGGTAATACCAGGCTTTTCACATAAATGGGACTTTTGCGTAGGAAACTGAATGGCTAAAATATTTAGGAGAGAGAATAAAATGAAACCTGAATGAGAGCACCAAATTTAATTTAGAAACAGGGATAAGTATGATAAAACATGGATATAGGCAGATGGAAGACTGAAACATCTCTCTAGGGAAAGGTTAAGATGAATATCCTAAACTACTGTATGTTTTCAGCTCCTTAGCAGTATATGCATCATATGGTTTCCAGTAAGGTGGTGCTGTTGGTTTGCTCTCAAATTTAAGTTTCTTTAAAAGTTTACAAGATCTAGCATTACCAAAGGTGTGTTCCATCTCAGAAAATGAAAAAGAATTGCTTCATTTGTATCAAAATGATTCCTCACTCACAACATTTGCAATCCAGAGAGCACTATGACAGGATAAAAGCTATAGGTAAAATAACTAGAAAACTAAGTGAAAGAAAAATAAGTGGATTTTTTTTCCCCCATTCTCTTCACTGGGTGAGGCATCTAGCCATTAAAAAGTAGTTAGCAAGTACAAAAGGTAATCAACAGCAGTGGTGCAAGGCGATATTAAAATTTGCTGATTTTTTTGTTGTTGTTTTGAATAAGTTTTAGTAACGCTGGTAGGAACTTCTCCATTTTATATTCACCTACTCTAGGCATTGCCTGTAACACAGCATAAAAGCCTTTCAAAAAGACACTGTAAGAGTCCAAACTGTTTGGGAGGTGATGGGAAGTGCAAGCTCCTAACTGAAAGCTGAGGGACAACATGTCTGCAGAAAAACCTAAAGAATAGGTTGGCTCCTGATAACAATCTTGTCTTTGTCTTTCAAAGGCACCACATTCTGCCCCCACCCCATCCCACTTGGTGTTGCTCCACTGGGGCATTTAGCAAGTTCTCCAAATATTGCACCTGGCCCTGCTGGGTGGAATTGATGCAGGCAGAGCCTCCAGCATGACCTTCTCAGCAGAGCTTGTCTGTTTTCTGGGTAAGCAGGTTTTCCTTCTTTTCCTGGTGCTTTGTGGTAGGATAGGCAAAGGGTTTATTGCTTTGACTCAAGAAGCCTAAAAGACTGTTTGGTGGAAACTTGACAGCTGATATCCCTGACATTTGCAACGTGGTCTTACTCAAACCAGGGTTTTTGGATCCTGCTCCGAAATTCCACAAATCTTTGGCTTTTTCTGATGTGGTTCCAGTGACCAGGGCTTCTGTTCAGCAAAGCCGCTCTAAAGGTAAATATGTGCCTAAAGGTAAATCTGTCCTTAAATGCCTTCCTGACTGGGGAAGGCAAATAGAAGCAGCAGCACAGAAATGCAGAGACTTCTCTGCTGAAGTGGAAGCACACAGAAAACATCTGATTTTGATCTCTAGTACTAAAATCCATGGATACATACAGCTGTATTTGTGAGGAATTATTCCTGATTTACACTTGTGGATAGTCTTAAAAACAGATTCCAAACCAGGTATAGAAACTGTGTGCCCAGTTCACCCCTGTACTGCTTTTTGACATCTGTATCAAACTACTGACATCAAGAGACTAAGGTGGGCACAATGAGCAAACACCCTAATTAAGCGCTTGGATGCTGACTTTGCTGTTCCTCCTCATTTGTAGTTTTCTTCAAGAAAAAACAGACTAATGAAGTTTGAGATTCTCTGAAGGCGTTCAGAGGAGGAGATTCTGATTTGGCCTGCGTATATTTTGAGTTTCAGTTTTGCTTTGCTCATAGTATGTGAGAATAAGTTTTTGAACAAGCAAATAAAGGTTTTTCCTCTACTGCCAATACTATTCCTGTCTTCCCTACCCTACTCACCTTTCCCAAAGAAACAGCCTGCTATCACTGATCTCCTTGTATTTTAAAATAGGGTTATAGATTATAGTCTGGTATTAGATAACACTACTTTTTACGTCTTTAGCAATGCAATTCTTTCTACCATTTCGGTAACTCCAGAGCTGAGTGAACCAGACAGCAAATATCATTGTGATCACCGGAATGTGTTACTGCCTGTCTGGAGGAATAGTTATCATAAGCACCTACTGAAAGATCACACTGCATTAAGTACATATATAATGCACTAAAAGAAGGTTATATAAACATGCACCTGTAGTAAGGAACTTCTAAATACTCAGAGAAAATGCACACATGCCTACAGAGACAAGCAAAATAATCTTCTGCTTGCAATAACATTGTGTCTAAAACTAGCAGCGATATGTCAATCAAAATCACCTGCTGCAGAGTGAGAAGTGCATGAAGTCTGTGCTGCTCAAATCACCATAGCATAAAATACAGTTTACTTGCCTATCCTGTCCTTCGCTAAACATCTTTCTCTCACCCTTCAGGGTGGAACAAGAGACTTTGCCAGTTGTCCCGTCAGTCAGAGCTTTAGGAGAGCATCGTTCTCACGCCTTGGATTTCGACGAGACAAGCTCAGAATGAATCTGCTGACCACACATTTGCACCCAAGGTAAAGAAAAGGCAGACAGACTTCATAGTCACAAAGCCACTGTACAAAGGTGTTTGGATCTTTCAGATGCTCTTAATTTCCTGCTGCAGAAAAGCAGTCATTTCATTGAAGGCTAAGGCAAACACAAGGTGTATCTTATCTCAGATATCACTGAGATAAACATGATAAAGATAATTACGTGGCCACTTGAATTCAATGTATAAGATACATTGTATAAGATAGCTTGGTTGACTTGTGATTGGTAATCTGTTATAAATATATTTATTCATATTTGTGTCACTAGGAAACGTGCATGCCTTTGGGAGAAAAAAATCATACATGGGTTTAGTTACTCTTATTTATACTAATATATGCAGATTTAAACAGTTTATGTGGAATTTAAAGATAAATTGCATCAGGTTCTCCAGATGCTGGAAATAACTTACTTTGCCTGTCCTGCAGCATTACTGTTTGTTTATCATTTCAGAGTTCACAAGGTAATTGCCTCATTATCCGTTCATCTAATTTCACAGAGAAATGACAATGCCTAGGCTGCTGAGGTCATGGCCCATCAAAAATTATGCTGTCTCTAATTTTATATCCGATCTTTGGTAGATCTTAATTTGCTTATCTCAGTTCTCATATATCGACTAAATTGCTGAATTCTATTAAAATCTTCACCAGCTGCCCAAGATTTAAGACTGAACTACTGAATTGAGACTTATTGAATTATTAAGACATTATTGCCAATGTGAGCCAGTAAAACAATAATTAAAATATACAAGATTAATATGCCTTTTAGCTTCCTGTATACCATTTGAATTCAGTCTGAATGTGGCTTTGTATACACATACATAAAATATCCTGTCATTTCAGTTAGCATGGCAAAAACATATCTTTTTTTTTTTTCCTTTTTACAGTTACACTGACCTTAGCTGCAAGAGCTTTGAAAAATAAAGGTAATATTAAAATCATTGTGCAAATTTTCTTGGGTGGATAGTGTAATATTTTTCAAGTTGTATTTTCCTATATAATGCTTCAAATTGAACCCTCTGAAATGTTATTCTGCTGTTCATACTGAAGATCACTTTCTCTAAAGATTTATACTTAGTACTGTATTTAGTTTCCTACTCTAATCTCCAAGTGTGTCCACGTTCCCTACGCAGAGAATGGCAGATACTCTGGTGATGGTCACTCTTGGATTCAGGGTTTCCATTTTTGGCACTGCTGCCATGTTTCTGTCACTGGAGGAAGGAAGGAGCTTGCATAAGCAGAAAAAAAAACCAAAACAGTATTTAATAAATCACTGTTGACCAATCATTGCTTGGTCTGGCAAGACACTGGGAAATTTGACCTCTTCACATCGCCCTTCATCCTCATGGAGTGAGATTGTTGACCCATTTGAATAGATAGCTCCCCAAAAGTATTATCTTCCTCTGCTACTGTACCACAGTAGTAAGTGCTATACTTTTCTACTTCTCTTTCCACAAACCTCTTACTTCTGACAGCCGTTGCAGCTCCACCACCATTGGGATCCCAGCAGTTAAAAGGACTATCAGCATAAGTGAGAGGCAGTGGTAGTTGTTATGTCTTCCTCACTACTTGCAGATCTCTAAATTTAGAGACAAGTGTGTTGCAGCTAGATTTGTGGTCCCCGTGCCTGTTGACCAGCACCTCTGCTTCACCACTTCATCACAGCAAAACTGAACTAAAGCACAGGTCTGTAAAAGATAATTTCCTTTCTGGAGAGCAGGTTCCCAAGGTGACGTGCAGCTTTATTTCCTACTAGAGCACAAAGGTAGTCTCTAAATGAAAGATGTAATAGAGAAAACGGATCTTCTAAATATGCTCAGAAAGATGGATTCTTCACTGGCGGAAAGATTTAACTTCTCATTACCATTTTTCTTACATGGCAGAAGTACGCTCAAAGAATTTTGTAGTATTCATCACCTAAGGAAAAAAAAAAAAAGGCGAGAGATGCTTACCAGCACCTCCCACAGTGCTGCTAACTGGGTGTGCATGGAAGTCAAGGGGTGATTAATCACAGGGCTGAAAGATCAGGTTTTCATAAGCTGTTTTAGATATCCTTGGTACTTCATCATCAGCTTGGTGCTATACAGCAGAGAGGAAAGTCAGGCATCAGAATCAACGCACCCTGAGGTCACTTGCCTCTCACGCCTCGCTGGAGGTAGAACTTTGATTGCTTTTGTTCTTCCAAGTCATTTGGCAGTTTGTTCAAAATCTAGCATGGCATCACTTTTTCTATGACTTCGCTTGTGCATCTCTCTAGTGATATCCTCAGAAATACCCTGTTACAATGCTTCACATTCAGGGTTTTCTGAAGCGTGGCCTGTTTCAGGAAAGTGAGGATATCTTGCTAGGTGCTGGTTTGAGGGGCCAGGAGGGAAAATATACTGCTGTGGCAAAATGTTATTTATCTCACATGTTGGTGCTCTGGTTAAGGAACTGAAATCCTGTGACTGGGACTATAGAGTAGGAAGGAAAACAAAAGGAAATAACAGTCTATCTGCAAAGGGTAGAAACTAATGTAGAAAGGCATATGGGAGGTTACTGAAATAGCACATGGTACGATCACATCAAGGACGCACTGAGACCGTGTGGTAAACTTGCTGGGGTTTTAGATAGGATATGCTGTATGCCAGCTCTTGTAGTGTTCTGCACATAAAAGCCTTAAGCACAGCCCTGATAAACTTTGTACAAAATATGGCAACTATATACCGCCCTTTCCCTTGCTCACACAGTTTGAACTAGACCTAACATGAAGATAAACCAAGCTTTTAAGGGAATCATGAAGGAAGTCTTCGATAAAATTTGCATCCTACAATGCAAAACACATGTAGAGAGCTTATCTATAAATCATTTTAAACTTCAAGTTTTTCCTCTTGGGTCCATTCTTCATCTATGTAACATGGCTCATAATTAAAGCAAAGCAAAACAAAATTCCACCTGGCATTTGTGCTTCACCCTTAAAACAAGAAAAAGAGCTTCCCAGCCTCATGGAAGACTCATTCATTTGTGCTTGAAGCTACACTGTGCAGGGCAATGTGTTCAAATATAAAACTGCTTTTATTAGAATCATGGAATCGTTTGAGTTGGAAGGGACCTAGTTCCAACCCCCTTGCCATGGGCAAGGACCCCTTCCCCCAGACCAGGTTGCTCAAAGCCCGATCCAACCCAGCCTTGAACCCTTCCAGGGATGGGGCATCCACAGCTTCTCTGGGCAACCTGTGCCACTGCCTCAGCACCCTCACAGTGAAGAATTTCTTCCTAGTATCTAATCTAAATCTTCCCTCTGCCAACTCAAAGCCATTGCCCCTTGTCCTATCACT
>NW_009635366.1:13053-21851 GCF_000690535.1 Cariama cristata | reverse complement strand
GGCGGCGAAGTCGTATTTAAGAACTTGACAGCCTCAATACGTACACTCAGAAGTGGCCTAAATTTGTGGCCACCATCTGCAGATGGCAAATGGCCTCCATGCATCAGTTTCAGCTTTTAGTTTTGGTGGAAAATATATTTAAGACTGATGTTCTAAATCTTGTGATTCTTACTGCTTTGCTAAAGATCAGTAGGTACATTAGAGCTAACATCATGCAAGGTGTAGCTTTATTTCAATGAAGAAATTAAATAAAGAAATCAATACAAAAATTATTTAAAATGCTGTTTTTATGTGGATTCTCCATGTACCAGGCTGTAATGGCCAAAGTTAAAAATGTGCCAGACAGATATTAAAGTATCTCACAACCCTCCTAAGGCAGCACAGCACCAGCATGTACCTCTGACTAAAAGCGCTCCCTGAAAACTGGCGCATCTCCCTTTATCTGCAACAAAGAATCCACCACTCTGCCATGCAAAGTGAATTTTATTAACTTGATTCAGGGTGTGTCACCCATTTTTCAACATCTTACCTGTACCTATAATATATGTCATGGTTAATCCATTTGATGAACTGCGTTTATTTGTGCTTCTCTGATCAACTTGCCTGCCAGTCCAGCTCCTTTACAACAACTTATTGGAGTCCAAATTATTCAAAAAGCTTTACATAGCTTGCTTTATTAATACATAAGCAAACAAAGGCTACAAACTATTTCTCTGTTTCTGCAGTCTATTTAGCAAGTCCTCAGGCACCGATCTTTCACAGCATTTAAATGGTACTTGGCACAATACCCATCATTCACCCAAGCTTTGCTGGGCTTCCCAGTGCAAATCTAATAATATAAAGCATTTTTTAGAGCAAGATTCACCTTATCTATCAGTAGATGCCCTTAAGATAAGCATTTCCTCCACACTAAATCATCAAAGCTTTCTCTCCAATTAACATTAAAAAGCATCTATAAACATTAATTTATCAGCCTTGTCAAGTATATTTTGGGATGAATGACTCGTTTTACTCCTCAGTAACCATTCAGACCAGACACAGTAAATGCCACCTTAGTCATGTGTCAATGTATTAGTGTCAGTTTCCTCAAAGAAAAAAGTATTTGCCAAACTAAATGGCAAATACTTTTTGAGTATTTGACCTTACATAGGTCAACTCAACACAACTAGTGTTAAACGGAATCTCTGCAGTTTTAAAAATGGGGGGAAAATGGCTTTAACAGACTTCAATGAGCTTAAATCATGTTTCCAAAAAAGTTTGTTCTTCCTCAAAAATAAAACTTTGTAACACTAGCAAAATAGTATTATTCCTCCCCAATTTTCTGTAATGAATTCTTAAATGCACAAGACAAACTTTTCATGGTAAGTATATTTCTGATAATCAAAATCCAGATCTTTAGAAAAGCCAGTAATTGTTAATCTCATGACTAAAACTATTTCTCCATTCAGCAACAGACGTTTTCAGACTTTAACGCAGGGAGTCACAACACACCATAAAGTAGCCTACAATAAAATATTAAATCAAGGAGTAAAAAGAAAAGCTTTTTATGGTCAATCCTCAGTACTAGGCTACCACAAGTGGAAAAAAAACTGAAAGAAAACATCTGAAGGAATAAAGACACGATTGGCAGCAGACTTTTGCCCATGGCCGGTGGTTCCACACACCGCTCAGGCAAGGGAGCACCACGGAGCCTACCCAGCCGTAGGCTCTTGAGGTGGCCTGATCGCTCCCAAAGCAAGCAATTTGTGCAGCATTTTCACACTGTGCGTATCTTCGGCCTCTTCATCTGCCGGGCAAGTGCTCTCTCACGTATCACTGTCAAAATCCCTATGGCTCTACAAGTGCAGCCAAGAGCAGGCAGGTTTACTTCAGTCATAAAGTACATTTTCACTGCATGTGACCTAAATGGATGCAAACAAACAAAAAAAGATAGTACTGAGAAAATCACTGCCTTCATAGATCAGATTAGTGTCAAAGAAGTGGAAATGGTTTGGAAATTCATTTTTTATTTTTAGTATCTTCACCTTGATCACGTCTATCTTAAAACACTGAAATTACACTTACTGTTTCGAAGGAAAGGCACATCTAAAGCAATAGAGCTGCAAATGGATCATTCCTGAGTTAGCTCTGGATTACAAAAGGCTTCCGAAATGCAGTGCCAGCTGTCTCTAACATCCTTCTGGAAGCCTGAACTTAACACACATCTCCTACAAATCTTACTGGTTTTGCAACAGCAGATACCAGGGCCTCTAGCAGATACCTCAGCACCCTACAAGGCAGGATACCAGGTCATTTTTTATTTTAATTTATCACTACAAAGGCCCGTCATCTGTAGCACGATTAAGTACATCCTGGGGAATACTCCAAGCACGGGGCACTGCAAGAGGTTTTCCCAGGTAATAGCAGGAAGGTCATTCCACACTCAGCTGTGCTCCCAAGGACAGACAACGTAATCGCTATTTTGGCCATAAGCCTGTCCTGAAAAACCACTGAACACAAACCAAACTCTGCAGTGCTCGACTAATAAAACACAGCCCTCCCCTCCCTGCAAGAATACCATGGAAATCAGTTAATTAACGAACTAGGGAGAACATAATTACAGATTATAGGATATCTTTATCACTATGAATATGTCACCAAATTTATCACTGTTTCCTGTCACCACATACAAAGAACATGTCTTCAGTGCAGTTAGTTTAATTTACAAGCTCCAAAATAGTAATTTCTCACCTCTGGTGACATTTTTGCCTTAGAAGAAGCCAACATGAGGATCTGTTTAATTTTCTCACCTCTGCTGACATTTTTGCCTTAGAAAAAGCCAACATGAGGATCTGTGAGGCATGTTACAGGAAGCAGCTTGAGGCTTTTATCTGCCCAAACAACCAAATAATGGTGTTAGAAGAGCGTTACTTCTGCTCCCAAGCACGTTTAAAATCAAATTTCACAAAGAAAAAGAGTGACCCAGTTCAGCAATATAATACATGTCATCTCATTAGCTTCAAAGTTTAGCTGAAATAATGTTCAGATGCTACAGCTTGCACTTCAGACCACAAATTCCACAAGTATTCCTCATGATTAACAGGACCAGATAAAGAGACGGTCAGATCATCGCAGGGGTGAACTGACAGAGGTCACTTCAAAGGCCACGTTCTTACAGCTGAGGCTTTGCTAGGGAATCCTGTGAGCTGTATTCTTCAGATGTTTGCATTGCTTCAAGCAGCAGGTCAGCAAGCAGCACTACGGAAATACTAATAACCCTACAGTGAAATCAACATCACCAGAGCATGCGAATTATTCCCAAAGCCATCCCAGAAATAATCTCTCCACAATTTGCCTTTCTTAGCCGCTTTGGCCACTCTTCAATTTATTCCTAATATGATCTGTCTCCTCTACCTGTGAAAGTTATTTTAAAAAAGTTATTAAAGCTGGATTCATTTCATTCATAAAGTTTTTTCTTATAGCTGTACTGAGGAGTCAAAGATGAGCTGCTTTTGTAGAGTTTGATGTGTTTCATACTTCCTTTTTGGGAAAAAGCACCACCATGCCTTTGAAAACATGAACACATAAGAACCACGCACCAGGATTAGGATTCCACAGCCCTCACACTGTAACACAACTGAAAAGGGACTTTCAGTCATCAAAACCTTTCCATTTCTCTACAGCTGTTTATACTGAGACTAAAGAAACACATCTTATCTCCAATCCAGCCTGGATGATTAATTAACTGATGCAACGGCAATGCCGCAGCTGCATTTGCCAAGTTTTCATCCTCAGGACCATAATTAACGCAGAGGAAGTTCCAGTGGGAATCAGGATTGAATGACATCAGTGGTAACAATTAAAGCTCCTGAAGCTCTTACAGCGCTTCAGAGCAGCTTCTTGGTTCTCTGAGCAACAACCCTTCAAGTTCTGCCAAATGCCTCTTGGAGGCAGCTAAGGCTCAGTATGTTTTTACTGGACTCGACGATCATCCTGGCTGGCAGAAACCTCTGACCCAAGCTTTTGCTTCTAAAATAACAGTGCCTTACTTATACTTCCCCTTTATCCCCATTTCTTTCATGTAAGCAATGAAAGCACAAGAGGGAAGTCCAAAACTAAAATGGGAGATGGGGGAGATTTCTCCCTTCAGCCTGCCTTTTGGATTTGTTGGTAAATTCTGTAGTTCAAGGAGGCAAGAGATGATAATGCTGACTAAAGATACTTAACTATACCCTAGTATTGTTTTGGTTTTCTTCCCCGCTCTCTAAATCTTCCACGCTCTCTAAATCTTTACAGCTCTTAGCCATGGATGTTCATGCCTCATAGCATAAAACCCAAACACCAGACTGAAACAAGTATGTTATAATACATTAACATAGTGGATTTTTAATGTTTTTCTTTTACCTAGTGGAGATTCTCCCATTTTCACCCTTGATTAATGCATCAACCCAGTGCGCAAGATTTCCCAGTTCCTCCCTGAGACATCAGTCTACCCACAGACAGCAGTTCCTAATGAGGCAACACAGTTCTCTCTCCTCTCAAACAAATGCAAAGAGAGGACATCCTTGATCTTTTATTGCCTAAGTGTTTCTAGTGCAATGATCTACTTGCAGCTGACATTTGAAACTTGAAGCTAAAAAGAAATCCGCAGATGGGATTTGAAGGTCATCCAAACACAGCTTTAAACCTGTTCTGTTTAACTCCCTCATGTAGCCTCAATACAAGCCTCTGGTTGTAAGTTACCATGTACTTTCTTTCATTCACGTTGATCATCTCGTTTATCAATTTATGACTGGGTGGGTAAGAGCAAAAATACAGAAATTTTCCTAATGATTTTTTTTTAAAGCAGTAAAGCTGGAAAAACTTGATTTTGTCTTTAACTTAAACACCGTTCAAAGAAAAAACTTTCCCTCTTTTACCTCTATAATCATATAACACCTAACTAGAAACAGATTTGCATCATGAAATGCTGTGGTAAATGTCTGTTAGACCTTTTCAGGACAATGTGTTAGAGATACTGTGACACTCCCTGGGCTACCAAGTGGACTTAAAAAGAATTTGTATTTGTAATTCAAAACTCTTGATTTTCATACATCTACATTTGAGCAAAAAGGCTAACTATGTGTTTGCATAAAAAGCTGACTACAACCTCATGCAAAGGATTAGCCCACATCTGCATGACACTTAAATCCTACTTAAGCCTATTCCAAATATCATTAATGCTCTTCTTGCACAAATGAGACAGCACCACTCTGGATTAGGTAATGGGAGACATGCTTAGCATGCTGGACTAGATGACAGAGAAGGAACAACATCGCATTGCTAGGTTATGCTATCATCTGTGCTTTCTAACGTCCTTGGATATAACAGCCTCATCTTATATATCCTCTCCTATATCATGACCTGCACCTGCCGTCATAGATCATGCTAACCATTGACACCCGGTATGTTGAATCACAGAGCAGGAGAGAAACTGTAGCATTGAGGAAGTCTGAGTCAGCCTGTACTTAACAACGGGGCATCACAGAACTAGGGTCAGCTCCGAATGACATCAGTTCTAACACATACACAAAACTTCCTAATTGCGGTGCTCTGAATCTTGTTAAACCCACTAACAACGACTTGCTATAAAGACTCAACTATTTTAACTTACATACTTGTAATACTTAGTAAACCACAAATTCAGGCTCACTTAGGAGGTAGACAGAACTAAGTAATAAATGCTTCTCAAATAAAATGACAAAAATCTAGTGATGCAGGCCACTTCACACTACAAACTCCGGTCTGAGTTTAGACCACGAGAGTAAATGTTGCCAGACAAGGCCTTGAGCCACCTCATTTGTCCCATGTCCTCAACAGGCAGTTCTGCTCACTGGGCTGGCAGGACACTTCGCACTCAAAGGAAAAGACCAACGTACAGGTGGCAGCGGATGGCTATGATGGTGAGAGGTCATGCTCAAATGTGTTCCATGACTGCTGTCTCAAATTCTTTCCATTCCACAATTCACTGATTTTAAGGCATCTACCATCACCCAGTCTGACTGCCAGCAATAAAATTTATGATGGTGCACGAAAGCCTCAGGAAATGCCTGCTAACCAGACACTTTACAATGAACTCCACTAACACGGGCACAAGCATAAGCATGTTTTCTCACGGAGTGATTCTGTATGTGGGCTATTTGATTCTTCGTCTCCTGTTTCTCCTGTATCAAATCTGAAAATCTTGTAAATACAGGTAAGGTGATTTTGCCGAGCAGCTTCTACAACCTGCCTGAAGATTTCTCAGAGCAGCTGTAAGGGAAGTTGTCCCGCAGCTCCTGACCCCATCGTATGGCAGTGGTCAGGCTCAGCCCTCAGCAGATGCACAATAATAGAAGCAATTGTGTCAAGTCTAGAACTGCTCTTCTGGACATCAGGAAAGGCAGAAAACCACTATGGGAAATCATTTTAATTATTGAAGAGCTTGATCACTAAATGAGGGAGCATTGATTTAACAAAGGTCCTCTACTGTATTGTGCATTAAAATCATTAATCCTCAAAGTTTTGTAAAATGGACCAACACGGCTGTTTGTGAGCAGCTCTCTTCAGCAGAGAAACACAAGGCCAAGAGGAAAGGCAGTAACTAGGTGTTAGCTATACTACATGTTGACAAAATAAAGATAACACCTGAAGCTATATATATTTCTAATCCTGCTGGTTTTCATTCTGTCCAGCTATGACACACATGGAGGGGAAAAAAACCCTCAATGACAGGCTGGGCAGCATGCTGGGTAGAAGTTTGCAAGAATGCAACCAAAAAGGATAGAGGAATTCTGAAATGGATTCTAAAACGACATCAAAAGCATAACCACGGCAGCAGCAGCCACATCCAAGCTCATATGAAGCTTAGGAACTAACAACAACTAAGACACACTGATAAGGATTTCAGCTTAGCCTATTTACCAAAACATACCGGTTCTTTCCCAAAATTCCAGCCACTGTAACTTCTCTTGTACTGTTACCAAAACTGTCTTAATTCAAGATGTTATGTCATGTCATGAGGCACGTTACAATCACAGCCCTGATCTGTAGACAGGAGCAACAGAAGGCTTTGATCCCTGTGGACCTGGACCAGCAACAGCAACATAGCTCACACTCCTGTACATGGCATCATTTCCAGTCTCCTCACCAGGCTCTGCCTTCAAGAAACCACAACAATCCCTGGTCCTAACAAAACACTCACAAGGCCAACTTGTAAGTAGAGGGAAAGTGCCATGAAAGTAGTATTCTGTCTCACACAGAGACACACCTGAAACACAGAATTGATATCAAAGGGTTCAGGTTCCTCACATAACAGGGAGAAGAATACAAGTTTCTTTAAAGTTAGCAAATTGGAGACAAAGGCCCATCACTGCCTTGTAACAGGAGATACAAAAAGCAGCTATGGGCTGTTCGTGTCCAGAAGGAAGCTGGACATCACAGGGAACCTCAGCAATAATAACGTTTGTGGAATATACGCTTTTGCCCAGGATGGTGTTGACAGCCTCACTATCAAAGAGAAATACTGTTATGTAAGGGAACTTGTCCACTGAATCCAATACCATCCCCTGTACCCAGTACACAATTAAAGTCAACACACAAACCTGCAGTAAATCATTCAATCACCTAATAACATTGTATTCACTCTCTTCTGCTTTTGGAGCCATCTCTTCTGGAAAAGCTGGTGCAGAGAGCTACAGCAATGCAGGGCTTGGGGAGATATCTAGGGAATAAGTTGCACCCTAAATGTAGCCTAAAAGTTCCGGCTCTGTAAGCACTAGATCTGGGCTACTGGCAGGTCCCAAGTGCCCTACAGAACCTTACCAAGAGAGAAGTACTTATTTTTTTGTTTTAGCCTGGATAGAAACAAAGTACTGGAAATTATTTGACTGGTTTCCATTTACTTGTCCAGCTATTTACCCCAAGCATCCCAGGCATCTTCACATCAAGCTCCCTCAGGGCTGAGAAAACAAGATGAAATTTCTCAGTAGCCTGCATAGCAAACAGCCACCTGAAAGACCTGGTCCAATTCTGATGTAACTTTGCTAATTCCACTGTGCTTACTTTAGAGTTGAATCTGGCCCCTAGATCCTACATTGCTCCACTTAACACAGCTAACGTGTGTGACTGAAGCTCTGCTCAGCTCCAGATGGCCAAACGTCAAATAAATTGAAAAACAGTGATTGCCAAATCCCCACTTAAAAAAAAAAAAAAAAAAGAAGAGATACAGAAGAAATCAAAGAGAGAACATGAATTCAGCATCAGAAAACATAATGCAACATGCTGCCTTTCCTTTGGTAGCTTCCTTTTACAAGGTATTTACCTTGTAGAAGGTAATGAAAAGATGCCAAGGTCATGAAAACATGCAACAATCTCTGCCCCTAGCTACTGAACAATGTCTCAGCTCTCTTCATCCTGCTGACAGACAGAAAGCCACCATGCTCCAGATTAGGGGTAAAACCTCCGTGCCCCTATTGGCACAAGAGCTACTCCAAAGAGATATTAAAACTAAATAACAACTATATTCAGATACTGCACTCTCTTTAAAGAAGATAAGGCATGACTAGAAAACAAACTATGCACTAGGCAAAAAAAAATGGGTACTTGCCTGTGGTTCAGCTGACCCAGAAATCATGATCAGCAGCAGATGACCGTGAATAACTAAATAAAAACATCTGTACACACGCACATACGATTTGTAGAGTTCCTCATGTTTCCAGCAGTTTTCCAACGTGGTTGCCAGGATGGTAAGAAAATTCAACAGAGCTACTCAGTTCAGTGCACAGTTTAGCTCGAAGGGA
>NW_009635366.1:10982-13022 GCF_000690535.1 Cariama cristata | reverse complement strand
GAAAGAGAGAGGAAGGGACAGCAATATTTTGATTAATATACAGAACTGGAACTCATTAAGAGTAGGACCAATTTCCAGTTTTACACAACTTCTCTTCCCTACATTAACCTACATCTGACATCCATCATAACACTCTAGAAACAGCTAAAAGTAATTTTCACACCCTCCTTGTAGGATAGCAGGTTATCTAGCATGTCCTAGATCAGATAAAAGAAGTTGTGGATGAAATATAGATTTTACATTTTACCTATACTCTTGTAACAGCCAGGATGAACAATTCCCCAGAGACCACAATGCCTACTTTCATACTTTCAAATGGGGGGAATGCTGATTCAGCTTCATGTAGCTTACAAACCACTGTATACAATTAACATTCTTTTATACATACCAAAGTATAACTATCTCCATTATCAACTAAATTTCTAAATAATGATATATTGTTGAGGCTCTCTGTGCTGCTCTCATATACTAAAGAACATGCAAAAAAATTTGTTTTAAAGAAAGTCTCCAAAACAGGGGTTCAGACTGAAGACAGCTGAATAAACCCGTATGTCCTATAGCACAGAACCCTCTAAGTTACAAACTGCTCATGGTGAAAGGGACTTCAAAAAGCTGTGTGCCTCTTCCTGCCTCAAGGCAGGATGAACTGTCTCTACAACCATTCCTCCACTCAATGTCTTCCTCTACTTCATATCACGACCAAAAATCTGACCAATTTATCCCTCTGACTAGCACAAATCTGGAATTATTCTGCTGGCCTCCACAGTTATTCTATATTTACACAACCCAAGAGAGTATAGCTTGCCTTCCAAGAGCTTCCCTATCAAAAAAGACTTTTTGTCAATATATTCTTTGCCCATAAAATAAGCACTGCAGTTTCTAAACAGTCCTTCAGGCAAGAAGTAGATCAGAAATAAAACGCATGCTGATTATTTTTTTAAGCACTTCAAAAAGACCAAATTGCTGTGCCTGTCTCTGATACTGCAGAATACTATGCTCAAGCGTAACCAACTGTACTGCCTGACACTTTCAAGACATATAAAACAGGAAAAGAACCATTTTAGAAAGGCTCTTAAGTTTCAATTCCTAGTGGAAAATAAATTTGATGCTAAACATTTGCGCTCCCAAGACAAGAGTAGCAAGCTTACAGAACCGATAAACATTAGCAGTAAATAATGTTGGACAGAACGAAAAGCTGAATTCAAGATTTCCTACTGGGTTATTTTGCATTACAGAAATTAAGGAGGGTGGGGCAGAAAATGAAACTTAATAGTAGTCAAGAACTATTTCAGTCCATGAAGAGTACTGTTTCTGGAACACAGTCTGGGGAAGAAACATCAATGAATGCTTTACTAAAAACTCCACACTTGAAAGAAATTCTGAGCAGGCACACTAACACGCATTTTAAATGGAGTAACACTCTCCCATATTGGTGACAAAACATTTTTTTTATCCTATGAAAAATGTGACACTCTCTTATGTGGTCCATTGGCCACACTTTTGATATTACATTTATTGCTGGAAGTCAGAAAATGAGAACACACTAAGTAAACTGAGCTTTGCTGCCAGCATGAAGGGAGACAGATTCTGACTAAAACCGTTAGGTTTGGAACTGTTAATCGCATTACTACTGTTTAGGTGGCAGCAGCGATTCCCGTGGACTTTATTTTCTCTTCCAGTTATTCCTTCTGTCTTGCCAATTTCATATACATGAAGTGTATTTTGCAAATAGAAAAACTACTTGTTACATTCACAAAAACACTTTTGATGAGTTTGGGCTGCATCTGTGGGGCTCTTCAGACATGTCAGAAATCAAAAGGACATCGTAGCTGATCTCATAATCAATCTATTCCCAGTTAACACAGGACTTCTGTTGGCATTGGGCCTTCTAGATTCTTTACATGCCCCAGTTGATGGAGTTTCCTAATTGCCCTATGAAACCTCTTAATACTTCTGTTTGAAGCATCAACTTGCAGCGCAAAGAAAGCATTAGTGGGAAAGAATTAACTATGTAATCAAGGAAAACAGCAGATTCTACTT
>NW_009635366.1:0-10959 GCF_000690535.1 Cariama cristata | reverse complement strand
CAGGATGGAAACACACCAGGGCTGGAGCTGTTCAGTCTCACTGAAGATTAACTCTTTGCTATGCAAACATGGAAACAGGGCACTAAACTTAGTTTTATATTTTTCCCCTCAAAAGTCATATGCTTGCACATGTGCTCCCCCCTCCCTTTCCAAGCCCTACGCTTGTATGATATTGCTAGAGAAGCATAATTTCATAAAGTTGGGAGAAAAACCTAATTGCTTAAAAATAGGATCAGGCAGAGCATCAGCTCTTAGATCAGTCTGTGAAGCGTTAAAAGATTTTAGGCAGCCAGGAGTTTTTCCTCAGGCAATTACAAACCAGTACTTCCCATCGCTCCCTTGAGAAAAATCACAAAAATATCTGCAGCAATTCTAAGGACAGTTACCCCAGCACACACTCCCCTTGACTGACTGTTGGGCTACTTGGGGTGTCCAAAAAACAAAGAAGTAAACCCAGAAAGCTTTCTGACATCAGAACACTTACAACTCCTTTCTGTAACTCTCCAAATGTTCTCTACTCCCACCTCTTTTAGTGTTTTTCAGGTTCAGGGCCAGTTCTGGTCTGTGTCAGTTCTGCATCTGTAGCAGCTTGAAGAAGGATTTCCATGCACACCCTCTTGCCTCCCTCTGCTTTAACTACGTCTCTTTTGCTCACCGTTCTCAGGTGCCCTTCTACTCCTCTTCCACTCTCTACAGCTCTTACTCACCATCTTTCACCCACGGCTCTTGTGGCCTCTCAGTCTCGAGAGGAAAGCGTAGGGAGCAAACTTAACAAGGGCAGAACAATGCTCCATCCCAACCTTGCTTCCTTAGAAAACTGAGTCATAATCTGTACTAGCAACATACAGATTTTGCTGGACCTGTACATTTGGAGGGAGGGTTCAGCTAAGGAAAATAAGTATCATATAAAAACCATTCCACATAACTCCGGTAATCTTTCAGGAAGAGGGATTGCATGGAACAGAGCATGAATTAATATCCTCCTCTCTTTCAAACGGCTGCAGTGACCATAGGTGATTATAGTTTCTTCAGTTGTTTTCTACACATAGGCTGCACACAGACACATTCACACGCACGCACACAACCACCAAAGGGATCTTTGCCGGGGTTGCCCCTGCCCTGCAATCCCAGGCACAGCACTCGTTAGTTCCAGCTGGCTGCCTCCTGACCTGCCCTCTCTCAGCCACCCCCTTGGGCAGCAGCACCAACAACCTTTACCAAAAATACCTCCTGAGCACCATAAATAGCAAGACGGTAGGATTCTTAATCCCGCTTCAGGCACATAGTCTTTTTGCTTTTGATAAATACGGAGTGGCAACAATGGATAGAGAATAAAGTGCATCTTATAGTACTGGTCTGCTTGGCCTGCGTGCCTTGCAGAAAGGAAAAACAAGAACTGCCGGTATCCACAAATGGCCTCAACAGAGGCCAAGAGAAAGAGAGGGAAATTGCTATTGCAAAAAGTCACAAAATCTCCCAAACCTGAATTTTGAATGTGTTTAACTCAACAGGATTTACTGCCCAAAACACAAGATCAGTGTTATTAAAGAAAACTTCAGATCTGCCCATGATCTGTATCAAGCAGGGAGCCAGACAGCAGGACAACTCAAAGCAAAAGAAGGGAACGGTTGACTCTTGCTCTGCCAAACTTCTGTACCACCACAAACTGCACAGAACAAGCCGAACGCCCAGTGCCATGCCAGCCTGGCCAAAGGAAGCCCTTTCATGGCACTTCACCCTTGAAACACCATACCAAACATTACATGAACCTCTCAATATCCCTGCCACACAGATTTGAAAAACCCCTGCATTAACTGCGGACGGAGGTCACGTTATATCTAGATATACAAAACATATCAGAGATCGTAAAATCAAATGTCATTTGAGCCTAAGTTTTCAGCCATTTTCCTTATTGAATGTATTATGGGTAGAAATTCAAAAGCACCAAAGAAACTTTACAAGTCTGTGAGCTTTGTTGACCCATACAATTCTGAAATTTTCAAAAATCCCAACTTACGATGAAAAAAAGGTTAGATGGCCTTTTTTTGGTTTTTTACATTCTCCTTTAAGATTTATAATACTAAAACTAGAAAAATTTGCTGCTGTCCAGATCCAACTCTAACGGAAGAACATCACAAGTGGTGCTTCCTACACAGAAGTATAGGAAATTATTTACTATGTTGGAAGCATGGAAAGAAATATAGTATCGCTGTGGCAACCATACTACAGTCATAGCCATTAGCCATTTAAAATGTTTACATTTTAGATGACATTTTCAGAAAGATAGAAAGCAAGATAATGGTATCAGAATTTTGTTGTAAATTAATCATATTATGTATGAACATCATCAGTTAACCAGAGCCTCTTTCTCTGAAACACTAGACTCCAAATCTGCATTGCACATCTAAGTACACAAAACATTTTTGTCATTCATCTCAAATATCAAAACATCTGGCAACAGAAAACAGAAAAAAATATTTATAGACGTTTTTGGACAGAGATTATTTCAGGTCAAGTCAGAAAGCATCCCTAAGCTGCAATCACCAAATTCTTTTATCAGTTATTTTGGATTTAGCTAGTCTTACTAAGAGAGAAATATGACATAGGCTTTCTACAGCAGCTGTCAATTCAACAACGATCAAAGTTTTATTATTCTTCCTTAGATCAAAGTCTGGACTGGATAAATTTGGAATTATCTCCAGCTCATAAAGTAGAACACACAGTTTTGGACAGCCACATTATTATATAACAATATTGTCTTCTTGCAATAAGTTTTGTTCTTATTTACGTACGCTGTAAGTTTTTAGTGGATTGTCTGATTATCACTTAAGTGTTTTGTTGGCTCACTACAACAATAAAAGAGAAAATTATACAACAGCAGCAGAAGGCTGTAGAAACATTCAAATCCTGTCTTGTATATGTACATTCACATGCAGAGGATACACATGAGAACAGGGGAAACTAAGACTAAAAAAACCAAAACGGCACAATTCCAGTGAAACGTAATAGGTCTCACAGCTCTGCTCATTATGAACCAGTGAAGACATCTGCAGATTTTCTTTTGTGGAACAGAGACATTCACACACGCCTTGGCACAGTCTGTTCACGCATGTACACACCCTTCCGACTGGAATCAACAAAGTCCTCGGCAGGGAAAATTAGTATAGTTACATTATGTTGATTTTGATTAATAGGCATAAACTATTACTTCATGGGTAATACTCAGCACAATTCCTTCTGCAACTAAACCTAATTTTAAAGGTGCTTAGATTTGTGCTTCATTCAGGTGTGCTTTCATTCAAGAAAAAAAGGTTTTTCTCCTTTTGGTTTTCACTCTGAGAAAGCCATTGACTTCCACATTGTCTATTGACCACAGGCTCAACTATATTCCTGTTCCACTGAACAGGGTATTTACTATTATCTTCAGTGAAACAGCAAGTCCTAAATCTATCTCTTCTTTAACACCCTAATTCTAGGAAATTCATTCATCTTACACAGTCTTTATTGAAGTCAGCTCTTTCACAAATGTTGATTAACAGAAGTGGCAACCCAGGACACGAGAGAAAGCCAGTACAAAACATAAACTGTTTTGCAATTTCTGTATGTGTAGGGTCACAGAGACCTAGAGCTGGTACATCTTTTTCAGAGCTGTTATTATACTCTCTTAGCTATGTTCCTTTAGCATTAACTAGGTTTCAGCTCTTATCTAACCTGGTTGTCTCCCAGACTTTCTAATGCCAAAAATAAACTGAAAGCTTTCATCACCAGTTAAAAGGAAACTATAATCTGAACAGCAGTTTTGCTGACTTCTCTGTTGATCAAAGATGCCTCAGAAGCCTGACGCGAAAGATACAAAATCAGCTTTATAGTAGCAGTAATTAAAGCAGAATTCTTTCTTTGAGTGAAATCCCACAGTCCTTACTCATACGAGACTTACATTGGAGGAAACAGTAGTTAAAATGAGAGCACATTAGAAATTATTAAGTTGAGGCTCCAGGTACAGCAAAGGGAATGATAAATACTAAAAAAATCTCACAGAAACTGTGTCAGCTTCGCACTTCGGATTAAAATATGTCCATCTCTATGAGAATACATGACCTGTTTTGCCACTCCAGAAACAAAATAAAATATCTTTATTAGTAAGGAAGCAGTAAACCTGAACTTCTTATCATGCCATCCTTGTTAAGTCCACTGTGGTAAGACCACTCGCTTCTCTGACCTATCTCCAAAAGGAGCACTGCTAAGCGCCTTGCCAATAAGTTACCAAGAAAAAAGTCTATGAGCATGAAAGAGAAAAAGACATCGTTGGCTTCATCAATGAACAGCAACATGTACTGCACTTCTCAGCACGCTCCAAGAAGAGCTAAGCACAGGTCTAAAGGCTTCAGGGAATCAGAACCTCCCAATTTGCCAGCTGGCGTGGACTGGTATTCTTGCCAGCTGAAACTGCAGATACACCACAGGGGAAAAAAAGCACCTTTTGCCTCACCTTTGAACACTGTCTTCTGGATGTTTCCTATTTCATTCTTCCATCCAGAGTGCCTCTCAGCCACAGCTGCACAGAGCAGGCACCTCTCCTGTGTATCTCTGACTGTAATCCTACCAGCACCGCAGGAAAACCCCAGCACCTCCTCTCCGGGGGCAGAGACCATACTGGTGCCACAAAACACCCTGGCCCATCACGCTTTATACATCAGTCTTTTTTATAATGATAACAACAGATCCTCCTTCCACTTCAAAATGTAGAGCTCAGATGAACAGATTAATAGCTTTCAACAAACGTGAAGTGCATGCAATCTTTTCTAGCCACGGGGAAGTTAACTCCAAGGCTATGTAAGACTGTCCACAATAAACTGTTTGCAACAGCACAGAAGTCAACACAGGCTGCAAAATCCACACAAGAAATTGGGCAGGTACTTGGACAGGTAGCCCATATTCAGCTCTCACTAAAGCTCTACACAATCGGTACCACACTGAGTTTAAGCCTAACTCAAATGCGCTCACGTAAACAGCAGGCACTGCATTGTGGATGTGGCCATATTTCATGGTTTACATGGAACAAACTGACTCACCAAAGCGCTAATTCTGGCTTACAAATGGGAAAAGGAAAATGTAAGACAACTCCATCACAGGTGTACCTTGCTGAAGCCTGTCTGCTCCAGCCTTGTTTACAAATTTCCCTAGATAACATATGGGATTGGTAAAAATACCAAATGTAATGTACAATAATGTTTACAGGATTGGGACTCTCACTTGGGTTTGAGCTTCTAAAAATGAAGTCCTTTCTGCAAACATGCCAAAATAAGGGCTGTGCATTTCAAAAAATGTGTGTCTCAGAGTTTTTCTCTGCTATTACTGTATCATGTCTAGGAGTTTCCTTTGGGTTTTAATGAGGAACAACACCTAATTTTAAAGACATTGTAGCCTACATAGCATGTGATAAAAAATTAGAGGCTACTTGCTGGTCTCAGAAGTTACAGACCAAACTCTGCTTTCCACCATGTGTTTCTGCCTTTACACTGCAAAACTAAGAAATACTGCACCAGTCACATGAACTACCCATGTGTGGTTTTCATCTTCAATTATTAACAGATTAGATTAAAAATAATCAAAAATATTCAAGTCAAACCTCTTAAAAGAAAAAAAAAGAAAAAAAGAAATCCCCAAAAGATTGTTTTCAGAGACTGCAAAACACAGGAGGTTCTGGTGTTCTCCACTAAGAGCAATTTTGCTGGCTTTTCCATCCATAAGCTGATGCTTATTTTCCTTCTGTGCAATTCCTTTCAAAGCCATGCATCTAAAATAGATTCTACCTCATTGTCCCCATTTCCTCTTGTTGTCTATTAGTCTATGCAACTTTTTCCATGCATTCAGGACAAATTTTCATTAATCACAAAAGTTAAACAGCACAGACTAAGCTTTGTTGAGGGGGGAAAAAGATGGGACAAAGAGGCAGAACTTAAAAAGGAACAACCTAAAAGAGATACTACTGTTTGAGTCACATACCTCAGTAAAATATTATTCTTCCCCATCAAAACAAAAGTTCCACCAGGCCTAAAGATTCAGCGGCAGCTACTGATTCTCATGTATAGACAAGTACAGCTTGCAGTGACAATCCAGCTGCTGCTGATCCTGAGCTACTTAAGCCGTTAAATTGAGGTTCAAGCCCTAAAACGAGTAACTAGAGAAAAAAATGTAAGTCATTACATGTATTTGGAAGAAATAAACAGAAAGTACAGATAGGATTAAATAATAGTATGAAATCAGTATAGAAGAAATTCAGGACAAAAGCTGGGGAGAGAAAAACCTTCAGAACCAGTTCCTAATTCTGCACTGCAAAGCTATTCCAAGTGGGAAGCAGCTGTGTCGGCACAACTGCACGCACCGCTCTGCCTCAGGTAATGCTGCAGAGCACCGAACCCTGCCAAGAACGTGCTCCTTTGGCCTAGGGAGCATTATACCAAGGAAAATGATGGAAACCACTAGGACTGGAAGCATTTGAAGCTACAACAATTAGCTACTCTAAAATGTTAAAATTCTCTACTTCTAAAATAAAGGAAATGTCCAGCCAGCTCACACTGCCCCGCTCTCCGAGTCGCTCAGCCTGAGAGCGTTTGGTGATAGCCAAGTACTAGTCACACCACAAATCAGGGCGGTTATTACATGCCCGAAAGAATTACTTCTGACAAGCAGAAAAACACAGCAATAGACTTCAGAAAGAATATGACAGACAATATTGCCACCTCTCAACTAGCTGGTTCCTTTAGATATTAGCGGTATTACTGTGAAAATCACAGACCATAATAAAATGTTGACCAGAAGCTCCCAGAAGCTAGTTTTTAAACCAGTCAGCATAGACCTCAATCAAAACCATCACCGCCAGCAACACCAGCCATGTCTACTGCTATCTAAGGAGGACAAGAAGATTTGGAAAAGAAAAATAAAAGTAATTGGTGGAGTATGTAGGAACTCAAGATTGAGTATGGAAATTTCTCATTGAAAAATCTGTGATTTCTTCACACAAAAGCTCACAACTGTGAGACAGATCAATCATGCAATGTGCACAGTGTGGATGAAGAAAGAACTGTTACCAAAGCAAAACATAATGAGCTGAAGGTTATAATCTTCTGTTAGAAAACTATTATCAACTTGTGTAAGAACAAAGGAGGAGCCTGAGAAGAGGCCCAGAAGGCAGAAATTCCCCTCTTCTGAGCTGGCTCTGAGACTCAGGGAAAAGAAAAAAAATCATTTCAGTTCTTATCTCACCTGCAAAATGAGGACAAAATCTCTCTCACACCACTGTTATGGTGATTTATTTGTCTCAAATGAGAAGTGTTTGATCTAGATTTCTTAGAAAATCAAATAGGCAAAGACAAGGATTGTAGTATAAAATAAGTTCTTAAGCTAAACAATCCTACTACTTTGACTACTGAGTAGGCTAAAAAATGCAAATACCTTCTCTACAATACCCACATTTGCAGCATCAGGGTGGTACAGTACAACCTGTTAATATTAGACAGCGATAATATTTCTTTAACACTGGCCTCTGTCAAAATTCAGTGATTTTTGTTATGGCACAAAAAAGGGCTGCAAAGACACCACTATTGATAAATCTCCTGTTCTACGTGCCTTTGCTCTTCTGAAGTAGTTGCCTACTGGACTAAATATAGCTCATGCTAATTTTTTCAACATTTATAAAAAAAATTAGCAGAGATCTTTGTATTTGACCACACGAAACACTACAGTTTGTGCCTGTTTGCTCTAGCATAACCGAAGATTATAATAGTTAAAAATAGCCATTTTTCCATTAACTTAGACCTTCATGATAACAAGTAGTTTTGACAGTTTTTAAGCAGTTTGAGATAACATGCACAAGTAGGTCACAGTTATACTCGGCTTTGGAAAAACGTCTTTCATCCAGAGAATTTACAGCTCTTTGCAAACAAGCCCCTAGGTAAGCAACAATCTATAAGGCTTACTCCAACACCCAAATTCAGTCATGTATGACTCCTAACAGCAACTACTTAAAAACAGCTGAAAGTAGAATACGAAGCCTTTTGCAAACTGCAAAACTGAAAAGCCCGACTGACGTCAATGGCAGCTCTCCACCGATCCCAACAGGCTGCAGAGGAGGTCGTGAGAGCGCCCTGGGAAGGACTCCAACTTACTGGGAAGTGAAAAGGGATTTCCAGAGTTCGTTTCAGCTCCCAGTTCAATCACTAGATTTCCAAGATGATTATTTGTTCAAGCTTCTGGGAATACTCTTCTATGCTGCTTCACCTGGCATTTGGTCAAAACATGCGCTACAGCTGTACTATGAGGAAGGTGGCAGAAGAATGTCAGAGACCTTACACTTTCGTAACAGCAAGCGCTGAGGGACAGGTGTGAAGGACTGCAACTACCTAGTCTGTCAAAGGTGGAAGAAAACAAAGGAAAATTTTGGAAAATTCATCTTAAAGCACAGGCGAGCCATCAGTCCTCACAGCAACTCCTATGAAAAGGTTAGCTACCATTATTTCCCATTGTACAAATAGGGAAGCATAAAACCCTTCATCCAGAGTTCCATTTAAGGCAAAAATTACATGAATTTGTGTTACTAGTTGTACTTTATATATTGACTTACAATCTGCCATAATGTCATTGACTATATGGGTAGTTTTGGTTAAATAACAACAGTGAACTAGAGCAGAAGAGTTAAAAGGAACGGTTCAAAAGCACAGAGGTACTGCTGGATTTCAGGAGTTTTTCTTGTGTCATCTGTTGCAGTCAGTTCACTAGACCATGCTGCCTCCTGGAGCAAAACAGACGAATAGAGAGCTGCACAGATTGAACACTGATAATGATGTGACTTTTTTTACTATCCCTTGAATATTTTCTGCAGTTTAGTAATAAAAATGGCACAGGTGAATGTTTAACTTTTGATATTCTTGTCAGGCTTGGTATATACTCAACATGCAGACAGCTCCAAGTGCCTGATGCATTCAGAATAACAATGACCACCTTTTGGACAGCTAACACAACATAAAATATTAACAATCAATATTCGCTGAGCATGCAGACCCTAATGATACAGTGGTTTTAATGAGACTGCATATGCACAAGGTAATCTGCAAAGGTCCCTATCCGACATTTGAACAAAGCCCTATGCCCTTAAAGACTCACTCACTCAAGCTACTTTCTCGTGAGTAGCCTCATTAAGACCCATCATACCACCTAAGTGTGTAAAAGTAAGTTCATATGTAAGATTTTAACAGCAGTAGTGTTTAAAATGGTTAATAATAACAATGGTCTATACTGCTTTACACACAAATAGCCTTTGGTCAGTATTGAATAACTCTGCTCACACAGACACCCCTACTTTCCAACTAAATCCGTTTGTTAAAATTGAAAAGCACATATCAAAAGAAATTAGTATCTTAATCTCTTTTATGAATCTTATACACTACTTCCCTAAAGTCCTACAGACTCACTCTCTCTCTGCAATTAATTACTCTGAAAAAAACTAGATGGCACGGGAGAAGCCGAGCAAGAATTCACCCTTCTTCTCCAGGCAGCTCTCCAGCACAATCAAGCAGGCATCAAACATGATGTGTTGTGCAGATGAATAGGGAAGAGGGATGGTGGGGGAGGAAAAGGGAATATGGCCAGTGGAAGCGTTCCTTGGCTTCCCATTCCGTATGGTTCAGCTTTGGGGAGTCATCTGCAGAGCTGAAACTGCAAAGTTTTTCTGTCTCTTCCTCAAATCCAAGTAGCCCTTTGAAGACAACAAATCTAATTCATGCTACAAAGCTTTGCTGGGTTTTCCCCACAAGTGCTAACGCAGCCTTAGCACAGCACTGATGCTAATATACTTAGTGTTCTTCCAGAAATGGATTCTTTGGAGACCAATACAGCCCATTTCTTCCTAAAGCAAGAACTCCACTGCGCCACGAAGAATTATGCTGCTCTAACACCATTTATTATTTATATCTAAAAAGGGTGTGGTGCCTTAGGAATAGGGTCCTAACCACAAAACGCCGACAACCTTTTCAGCAGTCACACGATGCCTTCCATGTGCATGAAGCGCATTTGGACATCAACAGGAATCCAAGCAAATGAAAGAGCTGGTCCATGCTGAGCAGTATTTAATACATGAAGATGCAGAGAAATAAAGGGACAAACAAGTAAGATGCACCTCTATATTCAGGGGGTTGTTAATTTGTAATACATAATTTTTACTAAATATTTTTTCAATTCAGAGATAACTGAGGAGTGCTTTTACTTGTCATTATTGTGCAGATAATTTTCTCTCCTGAGATGCTTATAAGTATTTCTGTTTTGTTATGACCACGTTCAGAAAATGCATAACTTTATGCCTCCAATCCTTTAATTGGTATTAACTATAATAAAAAAACTAAAGCACCAGTCTTTGGGCCACACCTGCATCAGTTTCTCATACTGGAAGCAGAAGTTTGGGACAAGACAGGATCTGCAGTCAAGGAGGCTGTCATCTGAAGCCCAGAATTACCCAACACACAGAGCCGACGCACAAACGCATACAGAGGACAAAGGCTACTCAAGCTTAGGCCGTTATTAAAACAAATGCAAATTTGAAGTAAAACTTCAAAATGTTGATTTCAAGCCAGATGCGCATCCCACCAGAGGTCTAACCTGACGACTGGATTCACCGCCACACCCTAACAGGAGCACTCGGCTTTACAAATGACAGGACAAGGCAGATGCCTCGCTAGCGCTCAGCAGACACACCGGTACCGACCACTCAGCATTTCCCAAGCAGCAATAACCACCCAGTTCTGACCCTAGACCCACCCTCACCACCATACTCCCTTCCCTGCACACGCACGCTCCCACCATCATTTCAAACGCTCCCACCGCCGCCCCCCGGGCGCTGGGAAGAGGCGAAGCGGGGTCACCACGCCCGGCCGGGCCGCTGCGGCTGGGTGCCCGTCCCCGAAGGAT
>NW_009635365.1:21076-39301 GCF_000690535.1 Cariama cristata | reverse complement strand
CTGAAATGCAGACAGTGTCTGAAAAACACACAGCTGCAGTTTCAGACACTGCAGTTACTTAGAAGAAACTTAACTGAAAGAAAAACTCCTGAAAGGAGAAATAGTGCTGTTTTAGCCAAACCAGGACAAGCTACAGAGAAAAGCAACTCAGAGGAAAAGTGTGTGAGGGGAGAGGTGAGGGGAGCTCGGTGGCATCTGTGCTTACCACACTGGAAAAAAACCCTGCTGCAACAGGCTGCTGCTGGGGCTGAGATCTAGGTGTTTTGACTGGTGTGTCTAGGTGTCTTCCCTGCTCATGCTCTGACATGGAAGCTCCCCTTCCCATGCCAGGTAGTCTAATCCTTGCAGAGTATCTGGCCTTAATCCCTTATTTTGTTTGCTGGCAACCTGCTTGTAGTATGTTAATGTTTTGTTGACACTGAGTCTTTGCTAGCTGTCATTATTTTTGGTGGGAATTAGCACTATGAAGGAATGGAATCTCACTTGTAAGAGATAGACAATGCATTCCCACAAACATGATGCATGTTTTCTTTTGGAAGTCACATTCTCATCTGCTCTCAGGTGTTTTTCAAGTAATTGGATTCATCCTGCAAGACCCAAGAACCCAGGACTTTCATGATGGCTGTGACCAGCTGTGTGTTTAACAAATGAACCCTGGAAAGGTACTTTGTGGTTTGGATGTCTTTGATTTTTCAAAGGGGAATTGAGTGCCCTTGTGTGTTGCATTGAAAAATTTCAGAATAACTAAGAAAAAGAGTATAAAAAGCTAATCATAATTGTAATCTACAGTTTTCAAGATATGCTTTTGCCCAGTTAGCAGGAAATATCATTTTCTAGCTTTCAGATGCCTGACTTCAACTTTGTAGCCTGTCAGCCTATGGAAACAAGACTTGGGTGATCACACTGTCAGCCCGTGTCTATTTGTCTATCACCCTCTGATAACTTTTGTACACTTCAGTTGGTGTCAATGAACTGTGACCGAGGAAGCCGAAGTCTCCAGTAGAGTGACGTTCCTATGACTTCTCTGGAAGTAGGTGCTCATTGAAGGAGATAGACCCTATATGACTGCAATGTTAGCTGAACCCCTAGAGAACATAAGCAGAAGAGAGAGGTACTACAGCTGTGAGAAAGGCCTCATTAAGAAGTTGTGCTAATTTCACCCAAGTAAATCAGGTACGACACACAGACATACAGAAAACCATATTTCACCTGAACTATTTATATTCTGTTTCATCTCTCTGCATATTTGGTCTGCCTTTTTTTTTTTTTTTTTAATAAAAGCAACAAAAAATGAATTTAATTGTCAACAAGAGGATATATCATCTTTTTTGCTGCAATGGCCACTACTTTTGCCAAAGCAAGGGTCTAGGAAGGCCTTCGAGGCTATAGGAACACATATGCAGTGCAGTGGCACCCAGGATGAGCTGGCCTGTCAATCTGTGGTACGATTGAAAAAAGCATGCTAAGTGTTATTTGTGGTTTTCAGGAAATTTTTGAAGGGTTAAGATCAAGTGAGATCTTCAATAACTTAATCACATTATCTTGCACCAAAGTGAAGTGGCCCAATTACTCTAAATGGGAGTTATTGAGTGCTGAGCCCTTTGGAAATCTTGCCCATCAAGAAGTCTGATAAATGGACAAGTATGCTCCATAGCATATGTTAAATTTCACTTCAGTTTTTGTCCTCTTTATATTTGCCTCACCAACTGTGTGTGTACAAAATGTTCGGTGTGCACATTCCTTTCTCCATTCCTCTTCCCAGAAAGTCAGGCAAATTGCACATGGGTGTTCTCAGCAATGTTCTAGCATAACATTTATCAAAAATAGATGATCTGTGTTACAATTTTGTCCATTATTTCTCATATAGTTCATCAAGATGATGATCACAGAGGGTACTGCTGTGGAAAACATCCACTGTTTGGCTTTGCTAGTAATCTGAGCTAAGGAAATTTCATACTACCTATGTGCCTTGAACAGGGAACAAAGACTGTATTTCATCATCAGAACATTGCTTCTTCATTTTAAGACTTTGAAACAATTGTATTACAGAGTTTACAGTTCTAGTCTCACATTAAGATGTTGGAAATTTAGTGTCATTACACTGACTTCAGCTTATTAAGTGTCCCTGCTATGTATATCTACTACTGGTGAGGCAGCGATAATAGGTAGGAACCCATACTACTGCTGTCACACATTAACTGATCACCAGATTAAAAAATGACAGAGCAACAGGTACTACAAGTCAGATGAAGTAAGTGGCTTCCAGTTCATGACCTTGCTGGCTAACCCCCTCATTGTAAGAAAAAGAGGATTCCTGTAATTCATGTAGTGGTTCTCCAGTCTCTACTCCCCATTTCCCTTGTGCTCTCAAAAGCTTTTTCTACTGCATGTTTTGCTTTTAAATTGCAATTAGTTAACACTGAATAAACACTGTTTTATGAAATAATTAAATGTTGAACTTTAAATCAATCAAATAGTAGATATACTGCTTATACTTAAATGTCCTTATCATGGAAGAATTCAAGTGAGTCTTTTCTGTTTCATTTTTAGTGTCTCTCCTGAGAAACTCAAAGTCTGGGATGCCTTGTCCCTTCTTCACCACAGTGTCATTCATGCTTTTGTTTTACATAGTCTTACATCTCTAGTTTTACTGTATCCCAACCACAGTAATTGAGGGTCTGAACCGTCACCTCCCTGTACTGACACAGAAGGTGTAACAGAGAGAAAATGCTATATGTAGTCTGCTGTTTTAAGCAATGTGGAGTGTCAATACACAGTATGATGACTGATGCTCTAAGTCTTGCTGAAAAAAATTAATGTTTCCCTACCTGGGCTGACTACCTGACCCCTAGTATTGTGTTCTGTTTAGGTCTGGGGTAATGCTGAAGTTACTTTACTATTTTATACCTAACATGCCAATGCCAAATCTGCTCTGATAACTTGGGCTACCATCTTACTCCAAAACCTGCCGTTGACAAGTGAACCAGCAGTTTTCATAAATTTAAAGGCTTTTAGATTATGCGGTCTGCTATAATATTTTAATATGACCTCCAGCACAAAATAGACCATACTGTTCATGTTTTTTCTCCTTGGACTATTCCTTTGCAAGGGCCAAGCAACAGCCAGGAAAAAAATCAAGATGCTACATGCTAGGTATTCTTCTCCAACTGACTCAACTACCTCTTTACCCATAAGCCACAAGTCTGAGGACATTTGGTTTCTGCCCTTTAATAGCTTCCCAGTTAGCAAAAACAGATTTAAGAAGGACAGCACTCTTCTCAGGACAGATTTTGATGGATACTAGCACATTAAATGTCAAACACAAGAGAAATTTTCTTGTTGGGGTCATTTGCTATTGTATTGTATTGTGCAATGTGACTGCTTATCTTGGGTTGCAGAGGTTATTTGCTGCAGGGAAGGCTGAGAATATCATTAGTGCACTGTGCCCTGAGATAACCTGCAGCATATCATTAAACCATCTAATGACTGTATGGCCCATTGACCTCCATCACTCATTTACTAACAATGTTTGTTATTTACAGGCACTAGGGAAATTACTGTTGAGTTATTACTCACCCTTCTCTTGCTGCTGCCATCACAATACTTGGTGATATCCAACAGGAAAATTTAGAAAGCCAGTAAATTGGCTTTAATGATATCATCTGGTGTACATATGAATTAAGTCTGTGGATGTATCTACTGAACACCCCCTGTCGTCATTCCCCCCACCGTCCAATATTCTGGTATATCACTTTTGTCACTGAAATAATATTTTCACTTAGCCATGTGTTACTATGCAATTTTGGGTTCCACCAGCTGTACTTTTCTTTTAAAAGCATGTTATGCAACAATCTGGAATGGAGATGAATCCAGTGATGGAAGAAGTTGAATACATAAATAATTGCTACCTGTACTGAAAATGTCACTTTACGTCAAGACTGTTAAAATAGAGCAATTGGAATTCTTAAATTACTATCTTTTTCTGCTAATGTGAAGTATTTGCTGCCCCTCTTATTAAAACACTGCTTTCATTAAACCAGGTAGTTTCAAAGGCATTTAAGGCTATTAGGCAGTTAAGCCTTACTGGAACCGAAAGGTATTGGCTTTGATTTTTGTTTGTTTGTGGGGTTTTGGAGTGGGGGTGGGTGTCAAGAAAGTGAAGGTAAGATAGTCGTTTATTTAAACTCTTTTGCAGTTAATATGCAATAAACAAAATTGGTGGTGTTTTCAGTAAATATTAAGCTTTCCTTGTGGTTAAAGGTCTATCCAGCAAGCTAAATTAACCTGCTGTTTATCCCAATTACGAGCAATTGAACTTTCCTTCGAGGCAAATCAGGGCTAAAGAAGAAAGTGAAATGCATATGGAGTAATATTCCAGTCACGTGTTTTCTTGAAACCTCACAGAGAGGGGTATGGCTTTCACTGCCTTCAGTGAATTATAACAGTATAGAACAAGGCATCGTGTACTGCTAGAATTAATTAGCGTTGCTGGCTCCATTCGAGGGTAACCAGATGTCCACAGCCAAAGCAGGACACCTATCTCTGGCTGCCAGAATTTTAAAAGCGATAGGACAACAATGTTGGCAAACAAAGCCAAATTATGTTGGTACTGCAAAAATTGCTTCAGGGTTTGGGAATTTCCTGTGCAAAAGGGAGTAGTAACATCAGTGAGGGTGCTTGTATGGCTTCAGTGGTGTTTGTGCTTGGCGGAGTTTGATTCTGTTACCAGACCTACTGCAGTTTTCCTTTCTGAGAGAGAAGTAAGTATGCTGGGTTCTTCAAAGTCCCACTCACTATCACTTCATCACTTCAATTTACCATCTGTAAAGTGGGGTTAATAAATAACAATATTGTAAAGGAAACAGTGTGAAATACACAGGAGTGCATGTCTGGGTTACAGGTCCAGCAAGAATAAATGATCAGGTCAGCTAAGGACACTCTGGGCATGAGCTCAAATCAGCCTATAGAGTACCAGATTTTAAGGCTGATATTAACAAGACATGGTATTAAGAGACCGAGTAGTGTTTTACAAAGCCGAATAAAGTTGCAACCAAACATAAAGTCAGCTGTTGCAGTCTAATAATACAAAGTTGATCATAATCGAGGATACACCGACAGCCAGGAAAAGCTTAGCATGAAGATGCATAAATGAATTACTGCAGCTTAATGACATATTGTGCATCAGCTGAACTACAGGAACTGACTATAGCAGCATCCTTCGCCACCAGCAAATGCTATCTAAAGTGCATTAATCTAAACCACAATGAACTTGCTATGCTGCAGTAATTCCACTCAATTTTGTGTCGCAGCACGTAAAACTTTTCACTGGGTTTCATTTAAGCCAATGTGAATTTAGTCACTGACTTCAAAACTCCAGATCCCCAACACAGGGAATTCAGTGGAGACACTCAATTTAACATTGCCTTCATTAAATTCCAGAGTGAAGACCCTCACGTCAGAATCTCCAAACTCGTGAAGAAATACTGACCCAACACAAGTTCTTTTATTTTCTTTCAGTCTGGTCAGTCATTTAATAGAAAATCTCTCTATGGTTCTCTACATTTTACTGTTGATTTTCTTCAAGGTTATAAAATGATTCACTAGTACCAAGTTCCTCTGAAATAGTTTTGCAGTGAAACTGCCACCATACCCCTGCATAAAGTAAAGCTACTTTTTTTTTCTAAGCCAGGAAATATTCTGATAATCAGTCCAGCCTGCTTCCAAGTACAAGCCTAAGAAAAGTACCCAACACAGATCTTTTAGGACTTGTAAGTTTATCACGAAGATTTCAAATGACACAGAAATCATAGCTCCTGCCAAGACACTTAAATTGTTAACTTCCCTCTCCGTATAAAAGGCTTCTTTTAATCTAGGATAGTCTTGCTTCAGCTCTCAGCCACAGGAGTTCATTATGACTCCTCCTGATCTGTTAACAAACCACCTATTCATATCTCTTTGTGCTTCTAAGTGTGAAACTGTAAACGCTCATTTTGAATGGAACACTGGCTGCTTTCTTGGTTATCTTTTAATTCTGTGGTCAATGAAATTTAGCCAAGAGTTGACGTGTAATTAACATGAAGAATAATGGAGTAAATGACTCTCATCCAAGCAGAAGCCCAGTGAAGCAGTGAGATGGTAACAGCACAGGGTAAGTCCTTCCCTGCAAGCGACCAGGTCTACAGCACAAGAATTTCCTTGTAAACAGCTGTTGGTGTAGCATCTTAAAAAAGTAATGGCAAAGAAGTGATAAGGCGTGTCAGTCTCCTGGGAAGGAGAAAGGAGCATGCTTTTGTTGTAAGTGGATCTGAGTCAACTAGTGATCAAGATAGGAAGTGGGCTTCTTGGGAAAGAGAGCTCTCGTGGTGCAAAGAAGAAGCTATGTCAAAGTGAAGGATCCTAGGCTCCTTCAAAAATCCTCACCTATCTTCAAAGAGTGGCCAGGCACGATGAAGAAACTGAGTTAGGGGAATAGGACTGCACTGTCCTATGTTGTATGTCCACAATCTTATACTGTCAGATTTCAGATTAACTATGCATAGAATCACTTCTGTGGGATTTGTGCCTGTTTGTTTTTAACTACCGGATGTCCTTGGAAGGTCAATTTATAAATCTGGAGAACCTGCAAGATTTGGGAGCTGAGAAAGATGTGCTTAAACTACTAGACAATCAGGGAGCAATAGCCCTAGGCTTGTGGGACAACATTGCAATATGATCTTATGCCTGCCAGGAAATAACCGTGTGGAGGGATTATAAAGGATGTGGAAGGGAAAGATGGTATTGTAGTGTTCTCCGATCAAAGGAAGGTGTGGGACTGGCTTCCTGGAATTTGAACAGGTGAGCCTGGTAAGCTTACCTAAAGGGTCACCCAAAGGTACATGACAGAAATCTCTTTATTTTATAATTACTTGCAGATTGTGACAAAACTACCTCTTGCCTTTCTCTCAGCTTAAGCAAGGAGGCTAAGAAGTGTGAGACTGACAAGTCAGTGAGGGATCCAAATCCAAGCCAAAAAAGTATGAGAATAAATGTTCATCTTTTAGCTGGGATTTTATCTCTTTTGGATGTTAGCACCTCTGCGTTCCATCATTAAAGGCACAACATTTCTGCCTTTTGATGGCCCTTACATGTAATAATTGGTGTGGTGCTGATATTAACTATGTTGGATACTGCACTTCTCTTTTTGGTATCTTGCAGTATTTTACTGCTTCCCTGGCAGTCTACAGAGGTGATAATTGTGTGTAGAGTGGGTTTGCTGAAGGTTTTATTTTTTAAAAACTTAGTAGCTATTGTGTATTTCTGTCACAGCTTTTATTATGTTCCAGTGATGGTTTGACAATTTTTATTTTCAAATTGACAGTTCCGATAATGATGTACTACTCAGGAAATCTGTAAATCTTCTGGTGGATAAATCCTCTGTATATTTTTGTTTAATGTATTTGGCAGCATTGTAATGGATTTAAAATTACATTTATTGTGCATGTTACTGTGTGACAAGGGATAGATTTCAACCACTCCTTTCCCAGGAAACGCAGCATTATTACTTGATGCAGAAATACTGCTTTTACATATAGGCTACTTATCACAATTTAAACTTGCCCTCTGACAGTGATTCACATAAACCTTGTGTGCTCTGTGGCCAAACTGGAAAGCTCAGCAAGCACTGAGTATTATCAGATTCTCACGCTTCAAGGGCAAATGTACAGATTATGACTACATTAAAGCTACTGTTCCTGTTTCCTGCGGTACCACCTTAATATTGCCCAGTCTGAGAGCATCTCCCACTGTGACCCACACGGAGCCTCTCTGTCCGACCATGTCTACTCTTCACATGCATCTGCCTGCAGCAGGGGAGGAGGGAAATGGGAAGAGAAGAGCAGGACACTCAGCATCTCTCTGCTCTTGGGCATGCCAAGTGAAGATTTTTTTTTTTTTATGAGTCCTAATCACTCTGATTTGTTATTCATATCTGGTTTTGCATCTAAAAGCATACCATACCCTAACCTGCTGAGCAGACTTAGCAAACAAGCCAATCCCCCAGGCATATGTCATGGGAAAGGCAATGATACTACCAACCACAGAACTGCGCAGGAGCCCTTTCCATCAAATTCCCTTTCAAGTCCTTTAGAAATCGTTCTCCACCTTTATGTAACACCCTTCTTCGTACTGAGAGACTTCTGTGAGATACTTTCTGTGAGAGGCTTTGAATGCACTAGGGGTCCAGAGAAAGCCCACAGGACTTTTGATTAGCTTTCATTAGTTAATCATGAATCATGATTGCTTCAACCCACACTTACCAATTCCTGGCAGAGCTCCTCTTAACAGCAGCTTGGTGCTTTTCTAGCCTCCCACCAAACTGCACTGTCATCAGGGAATCTTGCAGTCCTTAAACAGATCCTCTTATCAAATGAACGCACATAACCTCATTACCACAACAAATGCATTCACTTCACACAACTTCTTCATAAGTTATGTTCTGTCAGTTGCTGGCTCGTCAGTTAATTAGCCAGCACAGGCTAGCCAAGTCATTAGCGGGGCTTCCATGTTTTTCCCTCCACTCTCCCTCCTCACTGACTGCACATCCAAGAGGTGTTGCCTCCGTATATCCATTGATGCTTGGTGGCACATGTTAAACTTGGGGCACAACTTCCTCTCTCCTCTCGACCTGCGGTTGCCCCATGACTCCCACTGGCTGGAGGCCACCAAGGGAAGAATGTTCCCCTCAGATTCCTGTCCTTTTTGTTCTCTACAAAAAAAACCCTAAAAACCTGGAAGAAGTGAATGAAATATTTTAATTCCAAAATGTTTCAGAAAGGGCATGGGAAATTACAACATTACAATTCAATCTGAAGATTTTATTTTACCTTTGATGTTTTTCCCCTGTGATTTAGACCTGTCTTTCCTCAGCATTCCTTTATTTAGTGTGTGGGTGCAAGGGCAAGAACACAAAGAAAATTGATTTTTCCCCTTCTTTCTTCTTTTGTTCCCCCTAGTGAAACCTGCAGAACAGTTTTTGTCTTGTTTCTTTTTTAAAAAAGAAAAAGAGAAAGTGGCAAGAAAATCCCTTCACTCTGTAGTCTGAGAAAAATCAGGTGTCGGCCTGTTTTTATTCTAGTGAGATCAAGTGTTGTTACTGCTGAACGGAGTGACTTTTCCTCTAGAATACTCCTCTCTGATGCAGATATTATACCAGCATAACTAAAATAGAATCAGTTTTGGTTTTTTCCTTACTAGCAGTAGCTATAGCTGCCAACTCTTCTATGTAAACAAGCCATCCTAATGTTGTACCTGGATCGTGGTTTTGCAGAAACCTTTGAGACAGCTGTCCTTGCCCATTAGTTTCAAAGCATTTCTGTGGTTGCCTAGCTAAACGTACAATGGGGTGATTAATGTAGTCTAATCTGGCTATAGTGCCTCATCGCCACTAAAGACAAGAAGTTACACAGTCTGAAAGACCTCTGCCTTGTAAATACTGAACTGGAGACCCTACTGAACGTGAACTCGTGTGGTTAATTTCAATGTACTAGTGAAATCTCCATTTAGAATGCCAGAAAAGATGTTGCTTGCCTGGGAAGGAGGTAGTATTGCCCAGATATTCCCAGTTTTATTTGCTCCTCCTTTTTCAGAATGTTCTTTACTATCTTTTCAAGGTCTGATGATAATAATTTGCTAGAGAGCTGTTAATATGAAGGAGGGTAGTATATATGTCCTCAATCTGCTTTTTCCAGAGAATGGGTCTCATTATGAACCATCTAGTTTCAATGTACTTTTTGTCTCTTTTTTTTTGTCTAAAGCTCATTTCATTTTTTCAAAAAATTGTTTATATTTCACTTCAGAATTTACTCTACCAATCACAATTTCCTGGGTGGAAGTTAGCAGAGAATATGTTATAAACTAAATCAAAACTCATACAGAAGCATCATGCATGTTAAAATCCACTAGAATACAATCATCATTAAATCATCCATGAAGCTACAGAAATGTTTTAAAAAATGGTAACTTTCATGCTATTCATTGGGACTTCAAAGAGAGTAATTAGCATTTTTTTCTCCTTTGACACCATGACTGATACTCTCTTGTTTTGTCTGAGAATCTTCTCCCACAAACACAACAAAATATTACGAAGAAATCATAAGAAATTAAGTGTGGGTGAGTAACATCAACTATGCCAAGTGTTGTGATATAATTTCTTTCTCCCATCAGCAACTGCTCACACAAGTAATATTTAGGAAGCTCACAATCATGTGATCTGTTCCACTGAACACAAATCTTTGACTTTCTGCTGCATGCTACCCTTGAATTCTTTCACCCTGCAATTATTCTAGAGCTGTGAGCTTTTCTTCTCTTGTAGAGCAAACTGCGAGTGTTGAAGAGGTTTGTATTTCTTGCTAGCAGCCACCCATTGCATTGCTGGAGGTTACCATCCGCCCTGTTTCCTAAGGGAAGAGCAGAGCTAAACAGCTGGGGGATTTAAATCTTTACTCTGATATGGATGGAAAGAGAAGTTTATTCCTAGCAGGACTCTCCCGATGTTCAGATCCATCTCCCTTCCTAGGAAAAGCTTTTGCCATTGTGTCCACAAATGCGAGTAGTCTCAAAATTGAGGAAGGCCATTATCTAATGAGATCAGAAGAAAACACTTTCACCTATGCTTGTACCCTTCAATTCAGTCTCCCAGTAGTTATTTTTAAGGTGTGTATCCTCATGACCCAAGGCAATCCGTAAATTGTACACTACTAAAAGCCCTGAAATGGCTAGAGATAACAGACTTTCCTGTAACAAGAACAGTCTGAAAATTATTTCCAAGAACTTTTATAAGTTCCTGTATTATTATTTGATTATTCCATTTCCTCTCTAACTGCACAACTATAAGACAGCACTGCAATTGTAACTGTTTGGCACCTTAAAGCAGGCTTTTCTCATCTGTATGGAGAACTGAGTTCTCTTTGCTTAACACGATTAGTCTAAAATGTTAAGCATCTTGTTCAAACTATTCCACTCTGTTGTTCCCTTTATAGTCTGCGGACAGAACAATCCATCATACCTCAGTAGGCTGAACTGCCTCTACGATTTTCAAAATTCCTTCAACAAGTGTCCAAAGGATATCTAGGTGAGACAAAACACCAGTCTTCAGATGATGAAACTTAGATGAGATGAATCCTACCCCAAAGGAACAAAAAATTGCATTAAGAATCTTCCAAAGTACTTTTTAAACTGTAATTTTTAAATAGTATTATTTATTTTGTGAAGAAAACAGAGTAATTACTTGACCATGTTTTATAAAAATCTGGATTTATATGAAGGACCTTCAGTCATATTATGTATTATTCTAAAACTGGTGAGATCTTTGAAAAAGGCCTTGGTTGCCTTCCTAATTGTCCTCTTTGCTGATGTTTAAAATAGTGGTGAAAAATGTGCTCACTCTAACTTGAATAAAGATAGTCCAGCCTAATTCTATGCTTTCTTTCCAAGTAGCCTGATCCAAAAATCTATTGAGGTCATTGATTTTAAAAAAAATTTTGGCCTCCAATGAAAACATACAGCAGTTCATTTTGTAGCTTCAGGTCATTTGGTGCTACCAGACACAAGTGTTATTTACCCACTCCATGGGTAGAAATCCAGCTAAAAGAGACAGCCAAGTATTTTGGTCCAATTTTTCATGGTCTTCATTGAAATGAAAGAAGGGGACAAAATCCACTTATTAAAACTGGCCCATCTCCATTGAATTCAAATGGGTCACAGTTCATTTCATACTTTCCTAAAAAGATATGCTTCTGCTAGTAGATTCCAGAACTTATTTACACAAGCAGGGATAAGATTTATCTTTATCCACTGTGACTTACTTGTGGATGGACACCAGTTCGTAATGTACTTTTAGAATATTTTTCTTTTAAAATATCCATAAATACGTTAAAATTCAACTCTTACTCTTTTATCCTCTTCCTGGACTACAACAGCATACTCAACATGACTAATTGATTCCTAACTCAGTTCTGTAATAGTGAAACACATCCAGTTAGAACATTCAGTGACAAAATATAAAATAAAAGACAGAAAACCTCACATTTCCTCCTCTAAGATTAGCCATACGAGAAATGAATTAATAAATAAAAACTAATTAGTAACACAGTAATACATTAAAATTACAATCCCTAAACATATCCAAGCTGAATGTTCAGATCTTGCTACAGATGAGCAGACTCACTACTCTGGGATGGGTTTCAAAATGTGATTACAAATGTCAACCAGGGAGTCTGCATGTTTTAATACCTAAACTTTTCACTGTCTCTCTCCCTCCTTGGCTCTCTCCTTATTTTATTTTATTTTATTTTTTTTTTATCTCCAAAGATCTTATTAAGTAAGAGGATTGAGTTTTTGAACTCATCACTCTGATCATGATGTGGAAATCCTAATGACTTCTGCTTGTCATCCAAGCAGACTCCTTGCAACTACTAACAACTGTAGGCTGAAGAATAAACTGCTGCCTCCTTACACTGCCTTTTCTACAGATCTTGCATAGCCGAATCTCTTGTCTAATTTTATCCTTTCCCTAAACTCTCCGTTTCCCCATTACAGTGAGATCTGTGGCACTGTTTCTTCCACAGACAAAATAAATGTTCAGAGGTCTAATCTAAAACTTTGAAAAACATGTTTCAAAAAAACCATGGCCTTGTAAGTGCATTTGTAAGTGCCTTTAGCCAGACATATTTAAATGTATGTGTGCTGTCAGTACCTTTGAGACAAATTCTGTTCTTTCTTGGACCTGAATTTAAGCTGAATTTATTTTGCAATTAGAGCTGGCCAGAGAATGAGAACTACTTTTTGTGGCAGTTTTGGAAGCTTCCAAACTTGTCCTTGTTCTTCATTAGCATGAACAGGCAAAGAGAGAGACCAAAGGTGTTTGGGAATTAGGAACTTCAGGAAAAATTCTGTCTACACTTAAAGTGTAAGTAAATGCCCATACTCTGCATATAGGATGCAAACCTTTCTATCAGGAGAGAAATCAGTGAAGAGGGATATATCTGAAGGTGTCACAATAGTTTGTGTAAAGCTTTCAATGAAATATTATGTCCTTTGCATTTGTAGTATTTTACCCCAAATCATTAATATTTATATGTGGAAACTGGAACTGTGAATTTTGTAAAGCTTGGAAAAATGCTTAAATGTTCTTTTATGAATATTTTTGTTTATTTTTAATTTCATTACATAAATAGAATAGACAATATGGTCTAGCATAGTAAAAAAGTTGTATGGGCAGGATATTACTTTAGTGCTGTGTTTCTAAACTGAGCTACATGTCAGAGGCTGTTCAGACCTTGTTAATGATGACTGCAATTGCCATGATGAAGTTTGTGGCTATGTCCATTGACATAAGATGGCTTCCAAAAGAGGAGCAATGATTCCCTACTGACTTAAGAAACCACAAGCAAATATTATCATGATGTACAGCCATTATTGTTGACTATCTGCATCAGTGTGCTCTCCTTCCATGCCAGTGCTATCTTTACAATGAATTTCCCTCCTTTAAATCTCCAAAATATGCTCTGGTGAAATTTCACAACTGGACATTTGTCCAGCATTTTCAGAGATTAAATCTGGTTAGATTTAACTCAATCTGTTTAGAGCCGCTACAGCAACCTCAAGCTAGATATCATACCTGAACTGCACTTTTATTACTCTTGGACATGGCCGCAGGCATTTTGGTAAAGTTTTGCAGTTACGTTGTGTTGTGCAGTTGCCTTTCAGCCCCCTGCTCACCCATCAGTGAGGGTCAGAAAACTGATAAACAGCACATCCATATTGCTAAGGAGCTGAAGATTATTCCATGTATATTCTCATTCCATATTAGAATTGAAGTGAGAACTTTCAAGGCCTTTCATCAAAGGACCCGGTAAAAAAGGCAGATCCACTTCTTTCTCTTCAGGAACTAGAAGGGGATTAGATCAGGCCTCTACTGCTCTACTGTTTCTTCTTGTGGGGAGTATGTGGTTTTGCCTCTCAGTTTTGTCCTCCGTGTAAAAGAACTTCAGGGGATTTACTTTTTATGAAAACAATTTTTGCTAAGTTTTTGTTGGGTTTTTTTTTTGTTTGTTTTGTTTGTTTTTGTGTGGTTTTTTTGTTTGTTTTTTTTTTTGTTTTGTTTTTTTGTTTTTTTGTTTTTTTTTTTTTTTTACCTATGTGTGATTAATCCTAGTTTTGACATGCCATGGGGGTAGGCAGCCTCCTCTTACCTAGAATGATAACACATTGCCTCCTTTTCTTGTGTTCTTTTCACACACAAATATCAACAGAGCTAAGCCATTGTAAACAAGAATGTAGTAGCAAGTGCCTTGAATAACCAGTGAAGAGGAAAGATTTACTGCTGAATAGGTGTGCCGGCTGCCAGCACCGAGTCTCATTTTTCAGCCTTTCTTCAGGTTATTAAATTATCAACAGGTGTTCACTAATGGGGAGAGTCATATGGTGTTGATGCTGCAGTGCCGATTCATTTGAACCCTGGGTGCACCAACACATATTCAGAGGGAGGTGCTGTGTCAACACGGCTATGGCAAGCAACCTGCAACATGTCTTTTTCTTCCAGACACTGCCCTGTTGCGCTCCCTGTCTTTCCTTCTCCCAGGAGTTCCACTTTAACGGTAGCTTAGCAGTTTTGCACAGGTCTTGGCATCTAGCTAAGAGACTGGTACAAAGTCATCACTAAGAGGCTGGGTATTTGCCTTGGAGTTAGTCTAAAAATTTCAGAGGATCCATGCTTGGACGCAAGTTTCTTGAGGATTAGATGAACATATTAGCATAACTCTGAGCTCAAACTAAGAAATCTTATTTCGCTTAAAGCAGGGAACTGAACCCAGGTTTCCCATTTTACAGACAAGTGCCTAATCTCATTGTCATTTAAGTTTCTTTTACATACAGCATTGAAAGCTCTATTAAATTCTTCATCATAAACAATCTCCAAATGTGGACGTATTTTGTTTAGTAAAGTTAATACTTTCAGATAACCTCAGTCGACAGATATCAAAGAAAAAGGAACTGTCCAAACATACTTGTTACTAATACATGCCAACACTCAAAGATGCTAATCTCTGGTATGAACATGTGAAAAAGTTGTCTGAATCAGTGAAAAGTAAAAAGACAACTGGACTGCAAAACAGGCTCCTTCGGATGCTATATACCTGTGTAATAAGTTAAGTAACACTACATCATCTAATGGTCTCTTCTTGCTTTAAGAAATAAACAGATTTGTGATTAGGATGCACTTCAAGAAAAAGATAGCATCATCCCATTACAGTCATGCTTTAGATGGAAGATGATTACAGAAGATTTGTTGCCTTCATGTCCAAAATCCAAGAAATGGATTTGAGAAATTAGTCTTGTCTATAACATATATTTGGATATGTGGATGGTGAGAAGGTTACTATGCTTCAAAGAAAAGGTTTTAAAAAAAAAGCCACTGATGGCTATGCCACAGAAACACGGCAGAGAAGCAGTGGCAGGGGGAGCACCACCTTGCGATGCTCAATCTGATGATTCGTCCATCCAGGCCTGTATTTCCCCTCAACAGCAGCTTTTAGTTGACATTTCAGAGGGAGATAAGGGTAATGACCAGATAGTCAGGCCTATATCCCTTCTAAATCACTTTGTTACTGACACAGTATAAACCCCTGAGCAGTTTCCATATCCATGTCTTACCCCGAATGCTTCTGAGTTCCTGATTCTAACAACACTTTGTAGCAATGAGTTTCATAAGGGAGTGTGTAGGGTAGGAAAGTTTTTCTCATAATCAGCTTTCAATTTTCCATCTTTAGACTTCTATTCCTGCTTGTGAAGAAAAGTTACTTCCCTTTACAGCACATTTGGATACTGTGGGTACCTTTATCATGGCAGATCTTGCATTTTTGTTTTCTAAAATCAGTAACTCGAATGTTTGGCTCTCCTTACAGAGACATTTCTTTACACTTTGTTAATTCCCAGGGTCAGTTTCCCCTTTGACGATGAACCACCACTGTTGTAGTGTTTTCGGAATAGGTTTCCTTAGTATCTTAGAATTTTGGTAGCTATGCTTCTCTTGGGTAGGTGGAATGGTCTAGCTTTTTTTTTTTTTTAGGTTTATGTAGCAAATTTAAAACTTAGTAGGAATATAAATTATTCTTACTGCATACATTACTTTGTCAACGTTAAATTTCTCTTGCCATTGCATTTTCTATTCTCCTAGTTTGCTTACATCTCTTTGAAACTGATGATAAGGTCTGATTGAGACAGGGGAACGTGAACTCCCTTTTTTCCATGTGACTGTTTGTTCCCTTTTCAAATTTTACAAAAGTTCTGGTTCTTCATTAAGGTGAGATGAGTTTACATGTTAAGCAGTGGTTTGGTCTCTTCACTACAGAGGAAGGCTATATCTTGCTTCTTTGGAATTATAGCACTGAGTGGGCAATTATGTGAAATTCTAAATAAATACATTAACATATTTATGAGATGAAACTAATGAAAATTGGATTCTCCTATAGCTATAGTATTAGGCATCAGTACTTTTTTAGCTAGGAAAAAATATTGTTATGCAGCTTCTTCAAATGTTCTATGTATTCAACTCCATTGAAAGCTCTAGAGTCAAAATGGGACAAAATTATAATTTTTTTTTTATCTAATGTATCATTTAAAGTAATTGTATTCTGATCTCAAGTCACAGTATCTATTACGCATTAGTCATCACTGCATTATTATTGCACAGCTTCAATAAAAGCAGTCAGTTTCTATGTTGTTGGTGTAGGGCATTTCCACATCTCAGCTTACTTAATTTAAATTAAACCTTACTTCTGAATTTCCTGGATTTATAATGTCTAAATTGGAGATAATTACAATGACTCTCTGATGTTTGTTTGGTCTCTTCTTTAAATTGCTTCAGCGTGCTTTTAACCTTCTAGTCGCTTTATCACAGTTTCTGTTAGAAAATTAGCAAATGTACTAAGTTAGGCTGACCCTGGCACAGCACCTCAACATTCCCATCCGTTAGCTCTCTGCCCCAAGGAAACCATTTATTCCTGCCCTTTTCTTCATGTCTCGCAGCCAGCTCCCTGCACCTGTGTCATCCAGCCCACACGTACCAACCTGGGATGACCATGAGTGTAGTGGGACTCTGGCACGGCTGCCCTAACATGAAATTCTGCTTTGACAGGGAAAAAACACCAGAGGCCTGCTTTGCTGCAAAGCCCTCTCCTGCTGACTTCAGTGCGGCCGGTTTTGAGCTGCGGATGGCCTTCACCCGAGGTTGGGCTACTGGATGGGGCATCTTGATGGCACTTGGGATGGCTGAGGGCAGGGCTGGAGCAGGCACTGGGCCGTAGTTGGGGCAGGGGCAGCAGTTGGGGTAGGGGCAGCAGTTGGGGATTTTTAGCTGTTTGGCTGTTAAAAATGCATTTTGAGGTGTCAGATCTCTACTTCAACAGGAATTCCCCTGTTTTCAGATTGCTACGCTGTTGGTATAAGCAGCATTGTCACTCTCTGTATATTTTTAATCATCCTTTCACTTTTAATAATATATTTGCTCCATGCGAACTGTTGTTAAGAGATTTCAGGACTGGAAAGGCTGCAGGTGCCCACATGGCTGTTGCACAGCTCTTACTAAAACAGAGCCTCCCTGTGAGGCCTCCAGGCACTGAGACTGCTGTGGGTGACAGTGCGGAGTAAACAGTTGTTTAAAATGCCTGTAATGCATAGCACATTGTATGGCAATTGTGCTATAAATGGACCCAGCAAGTAGAGTAGTCCTTCAGTTTACCTTAGTTTCCCCTAAAGCAGCCTATATTCAGCTACACACAACTTTGTCATATTTTAATACTTCCAGCCGACACTTCCTATGGCAGTATGTCTCAGCCTGATGTTTTTATTACACTTTCCTTATTTTAAAGGCTCAGCTAAAATGATTAATTAAATTAGGGACGATTCATTCTTTGGCTTTTTTTTTGCTGGGAAGTCATAGCTGTTTCTGGAAAAGCTTCTTTTTTACCTCTAAAGGGAACTTGCAGCATGGTTGTCTGATCTCAGACAGATGCGTTCCGGCATCCTTCGGCAAATTTTAAGTTGTGTGCAAGTTTAAAGTCTCAGATAAATCATCCTTCATGTGAGCTTAATAGAGGTTTGCTTGTGTGCTGCACCGAAATCGTCTGAGGACTCTCACTGCTCCGAGCATCTGCTGGGCACTCACAGGGGCAGTGGTCCAGGAACAGGGCA
>NW_009635365.1:0-21045 GCF_000690535.1 Cariama cristata | reverse complement strand
GAAAGAGGGGTGAAAACCCCTTTCAAGTGACCCAGAACAGGCACCTTGACATTGCAAGGATGAACAAAGTTGTCATGGCTACTCCTCCGCAGAGCTGCCAGGGGATGCCGTGTGTGTCAATGGAAATGGAAACTAGAAAGATTTTCATCCCTGCTTTCTGATTTCATTGTGGGGAGGGACAACTGGGAGATGCAAAAATAAATAAGATATATCCTTCTTTTTTAATGGTGGAGCACAAAGAGGATGGTAGAAACATCTACTAACCCCTTGTGAGGCAATACGTTTCCAAAAGATGGTGATTTTCCCAACAATTCATCTAAAAAACCTCAGAGCATCAGATAGCTAAATTAAGTTTAGGAGCCAGCAAGTTGTTTTAGCAAACAGGTTGTTGCCAGGTATTAAAGTCTGGACTGTATTGCTTATGTGTAAAATGAATCCCAGTGAGTTCTGAGGTTTCTGAACTGCATAATGCTCTGCTTTGCAATCTTTACTACATTAATACTTCTAACACAATTTTGAAAGTAAGAACAATGCTAATTATGCTGAATTTTAAGAACCACGTGTGACACATTTTTATGTTTATGGTTTAGAGTGTGTGTACGTGTGCTTCTGAGAATGTGATGCAGTGATGAATTGCAAGGCCAGACTAAGTATTGCACTTAACATTTCTCATTAAACTCTGCTCAGACTATTTCTCTCCCATCAACTTTAACTGCAGTTTCTTTCTAACTGACACAATTTCTCTCCCCTGAAGACTCACTAAGGCTCAGGATAGGCAAAATCTGCTGCTTGGCTAGTAACACAGCAAAAGTTCAAAGTCCTAAATGTAGGAATTTCTGACTGGTGGTGGAAGTGTATACCACGCATCAGTACAATGCATATGATTAGGTCCTGTCAGCATCAAAGGTATTGCTTTTGGTATACTTACACCATTACCTATTAGCAAGATGTCAAAAAGTTGGAGATTTCTAAAACATATTGTATACATATTTTTCTCTCGCTGCAGTGAATGCATCTGAGCTGATAGTATCGAAGGCACTTGCTGATGAGGTAGAGGGACACATAATAACTATAATTTCTTGAAATTCTTTAAAACAGATGAAGTGTAAATAGGGAGTATATATAGAATTTATAACGAGGCTTGTGTGAAATAAGGAGTTTGTGCACATGTATTTGGAATGTTATAGCCACGTCGCTGGTGTCTGCCTCTTGGGAGTAGCATATGGATTCAAGTCTTTCTATCACACCACTTCATTGCATATTTTCTCTGTGAGTTTATATGTATGTATGTATTTATGCATCTGTACCTCTCCCCATATACCTCCGTCTGCACTGAACTACTGCAGAAAAGAAGAATTCCTGGTTTGCAAAGTTTTGATGGAATTCTAGCTATCCTGCCCATCGGGAAAGAATAAAATGATAATATACAAAATGATGCCTAGGTCAGTTTTATTCTATTTAAATTCTGTGCATAAAATGCATCCACATCACCCTTCTCCCCTAGCTACCTGGATATCAGTTGACTGATGACTAGCTAATCATTTGCCACCTTGGCTGATTTCATTTCTTTGTTAGGTAACTTAATAAATCAGTACAAAAATGTTCAGGTAGATCTGTATAGCATTCATTAACATAACAGTAAAACCATAGCTATTTAAACAAAATGAAGTGAATGTGAAGCAATAAAAAGCTCCTTTATTTGCTTGACAAGATTTCTGCCTTATTTTCTTTCAGTGGTTGTGGAGCAAGGAGTGGAAGAGTCACCTACTCTTCATGAGAATGCTGAGAGGTCTAGTTGGTATAGGACAGCCTGCGTGTGGTAGAAAAACAGAGAGAAGTCTTGTACTCCTGTACTCCTGGAATGTGGTTGCAGGGTTTTGACTGCTGCTGGAGAGAAATCAGTTGTTGAAAACTGTGTTTTCTTTCTTTTTTTCTTTTTTTTTTTTTTTTAAAATGTTTTCCAGGAAGTAACCACTGTGGTGAGTGCCTAACCTGGGCGACGCCTTCTAGCTATACACACTTAACAGAGCTACCCTAATAAATATGCAATGACAAGGTCATTATTGTTCTCCTTTCCTGTGCTCCAGACTAGAACAACTGTTGCTGGGAATACTTGGTCAAGAAAGGCAGTACCTTTGTGACAATAATATGATTACATAAAATGCTATGTGATTAGCATTTTACTTCATGTAAAAGCCCTGTGTGCAGTTTGACCATGGGGATGCACTACAGATACTTTGCATTCACTTTTCTACCTTTCCATTTCATCATTCATTCAGTCTTTCACCTTGCCCTCTTCCACACACCTTCTTTTTCACCTCTTCAGTGCAAACTGTATTCTGTTCTGGTTTACCAGCATCTTCTGGATAGTTACTCTTGTCTTATCTTCTGGGGATTTGAAACAGGAGTATGGAAATGCAAGGATACCCTAACATCAAGGTCAAGCATTTAATTCAGCGTGGGCTGGTACTGAGCTGCCACCCTTTCCATGTACCCAAGCCACAGGTCAGACAACAGCATTACTACCATTGTCCTTATCAAGATCTGAGAACAGAAAAAGAGCTATTGGAGGTCTTAACGGCATACATTAGAAGTCATTTCCTCTTAAACCTCACAATATATCAATGAGTCCAACCCCAAGGACTCTTGTATTCTGTCACTACCAATCATGTTCACTGAACAGATCATATCTATATTGCTTCCAAAGCTGACAGTAAGTTATACGTTCACCAAAGAGAAAAATTAAACACTTTCCCATTTTACTAGTATTTTCAAATACAATGAAGCATCATTAGAATTCTAGTATGGTGTCATCCAAAATTAACATGTATTTCTAAGAATAAGCAGAAAATATTTGAGTAAGATCTACCATGATGTTTTCCTTTTGTCCTTAAGTGTAACAGACAGTTGCTTCTTCCTGACCATGTTTCACTTTTCAGGGATGTTGTGTTTGGTTTCGGGATGCACTGGAAGTGTAATGTTACCAGGTCTGGAAAAGAAAATAAGCGAGAAGAATTTCAGTTTAGGCATTCACCTTTCCAGTTAGAAACACTTATTTTAAATGTCTTGCATGAAATAAGAAGAGTATATAAAAATAAAGGAAAGTTTGAATTATTGCTCTGCCCAGCCTAATGGTAAACTATGAAAATCCCTGCAGTACGTAACTCCTGAGAAGAATGAGATTATTGACAATGTTGGATAAATTTTCAATTCTAGGTAGATCTGCAAGCTAGAATAGTTCAAAAAGGCAACATTAGGTGGTGATCTTATTGCTGTTGCAGGAGTTGCAAAAACTACAGGAAGCCAAGTCTGACATGCCTCTACTGACAACGACTAGGAAAGCTGCATTCACTCCCAGCTTAGGAATCACATAGTTTATGTGCACGTCTGAAAAATTTACCTACATTTTCAGAAAAGACTATGCATACAAAAGCCTAAAGGAAGTTAAGGGAGTTAGGTACCAGGTGCCTAGGACTCTATTCCAATGCGATCATTGATTCACTCACTTACTGTCCATGGGTATTCAAGCCCTGACTCCCTATGCAGTCAATAGAGCGATGTAGTTTCAACTTCTACGTTTAGGGCCTGTAATGGAACTGACTGTAGCCTCTAGGTTGTTCTGGAAATCCTGGTCAGCATCTGTGCCTTTTGATGCTATAATGCCTTTGAGTTTCTGAGTCACACTGTAACAGATCTAGCATGACATTCTCAAAACTGCCAAAGTTTTGAATTCCATTCCTTTACTGAATGCATTGTTATCCTTTCAGCTATTGGTACGGGAAGGTAGCTGTGCACAGTGTTAAGGATGTGTATAGAAATACTTTGTTTAAAATTAATAATTACTCATAGATGTTTAATCCCTTTTTTTTAAAGTTCTAAGAAGTCAATAGGTTGCTTATAATTGTGCATAATATTTCCTGCTGACATTTTCATAAACATCTATTACGCATGCTGCTCATGTTGGTAACATACCCTAAAATATCTACTAATCAACTATTAAGGCTTCAAAAGCCTTTGTGACTTTCTTTGCAACACAGGGTAAAACCAAAGAGAGCATAGCTGTCATGTGAAAAGGTCTATGAACTAAAAATTACAGTGAGCCATGGGGATAGGTATCAGTGTAAGCTCTTTCATCTGTTTCGAACATGTTCTTTTGTCTCTTTTTTTCTGTACTAAAGAGTTTAAAGGCAACCTGTGTCAAGTAACATCATGCTTAAAGAGGCAAACAAGGGCAGTTTCTAAGAACATTACTGCTTTTTCTTTAAAATGAAATTTTTTTAACTGATTCATTGGTTTACTCATTACAGTAAAATGGAATCACAGAATCACAGAATGGTTGAGGTTGCAAGGGACTTCTGGACATCATCTGGTCCAACCCCATGGCTTGAGCAGACTGCCCAGAACCGTGTCCAGACATGAATATCTCCAAAGAGGGAGACTCCACAACCTCTCTGGGCTACCTGTGCCGGTACTGTCACCCCCACAGTGAAAAACTATTTTCTTATGTTCAGAGGATGACCCCCCCTCTCCTGAGTTTCAGTTTGTGCCCATTGCCTCTTGTCCTGTCACTGGGCACCACTGAAAAGAGCCTGGCTCCATCTTCTTTGCACTCTGCCATCAGATATTTGTACATATTGATGAGGTCCCCCTGAACATTCCCTCCTCCAGGCTGAACAGTCCCAGATCTCTCAGGCTTTCCTCATGAGACATGCTCCAGTCCTTTAATCATCTTGTCCTTTAATCATCTTTGTGGCCCTTTACTGAACTATCTCCAGTACCTCCATGTCTCTTTTGTGCTGAGGAGCCCAGAACTGGACGCAATACTCCAAGTGTGACCTTAGCAGTGCCGAGAGGATCATATAGTACAGGGGAAGGAAAATGTAGTGTTTAGACTTTTTAATATCAATTTCAACCTGACAAAAATAAATACATTTTAAAAGATGCCTATCTGTGGCCTTCATCGGTAACATGACCCTCAGAGATGACATCTACATGCCAAGCCTAAATTAATTATTTTAACATGTTTCCTTCTCTCTTTATGCCTCCTGTTTTCTTTCATTCTAGCTACTGCCTTTTGTTACTTCCATAGAAGCGAATCTCCCACAGCTTTTTTCTCCTTTTCTGTCCTCAGCGTTACAGATGCCTGGTGGCATATTGGTTGCTCTTTTCTTTCAAAACCTTCCCCTTTAGTATTGTTCCCCTGTTATTCTAATTTCTTTCTAACCTGTCCCATGCTTGGCTGTGTTCCTACAGTCCTGATTTTCTTGCCCACTGGACGTTGTAGGATGTAACCTGGGGCTCCTGTCTGAGTTTCTCAGAGCAGCAGTCGGCATTCAGCTAAAACAAAACTCAAGCTTCCTGTAGATTTTCTTTCAGCCTTTTAAACAATCAGGCCATGCTATATATTTCTGCCACTAGTCTCTTCACAGACTGAGCCCATGTTCTCCCAATGGCTGGCTGAGCCTGTGCAGGGTGAACCAGTTTCACCCTGGAAGTACCAGAGATGTACTGGAATTTTACAAGGAGAAAATCACCTATTCTGCTATTTCTGCTTCCTCTCCTTTCCATTAAAAGGTTTAATGTCTCCTGCCATTGTATCTTTGCTTCTGCTTGTCCTGTCCTCTGAATTGTTTCTCTCATTTAACCACAATTTGTAGGGCAGACTCACAAATGCCGCAAATCCACTCCATACCTTCCTTTCCATCTCTGTGCTACTTTGGCAGGGATAGAGTACTGCAAAACAGTAGAGATAGAGTACTGCAAAAGAATCAGGTCCATGGCACGCTAGCCTTCTAATTATTCTTCCATAAGTTTTTATTTTCTTTCTCTTTCTTTTTGTACTTTTCCTATTCAATCCATATGTTTCTTGTTACCATCCTAGGGTATTTTGGTTTGTGTTTTGACTGAATTGTATAGGGCACCAAGCTGAGGATCTCTAACACTTGTTTGGAGCCTGTGAGTCCTACTATTATATGTAAATACTTCAGTATTGAAATATTATGCATAGCTCTGAGCAAATATTTTAATATTCAACATGTCCTCATTTCTCCAAAGTAAGAAAAATACGTCTTGTTTTGTCAGATGTACACACATTAGTGGGCGGGGAGGTCTTCAGTGAAGGCAGATGTATGGCCAGTGCTACTCACATTATTCCTTTCAGGCCCAGGGTAGGCAGAACAGGGCAGATCACGTAGAAAGTGATAGATGATGGGAAAGGAGTGCTGATTCATAGGAAGGGGAGCAAACCAACTAAAGCCAAATGATGTTGGGAAAAACATTTATCTAATCAGGTTTGGACATTAATACATGCCTTATTGTAAAGAGGCATTTCTGAATGGAAAACAGCTCTCTGCTGTCAATGCAGGAAATGTAGAAAAGAAAAATGAGAAGAAAGAAGATTTGAATTTTATTTTACCCTGTAATATATTTATCTTGGGTCTGTTAATTTCTTGTTTGTTTGTGTTTGGTTTTTTTAAAGTTTATAACATGATTTTCCTTCTTTCTTCTCACATTTATTCTCCTCAGCCCAACAGCATTGATGGGGATTCTTAGTATTTCCAGTTTCATTTCAGCGGGTAGACTTGGTGGAACAAAGTATTATTCAGAATAATCAGGATGGACAGAATCTGCCCTGGCACTTTTCAAAGGAGTCTTTCTCAGGGTTAAAAAGAGACAAATATTTTGGTTGACTGTCTTCTTTAACTTCTGCCTGCTTTGCAGTCTTTGATATTTGGGAATTATCCCAAATACTGTCCACTTCTCTAAAGGACTGCCTGAATAGTAAATGTCTCCTACACAAAGCAGTGTTGTTTTAAGGGAAGAATTGTTGCTTGGCATATGGATGTGCTTTCTGCTGATGTAGTGGTGTTCAGTAGTTTATAATTGTCACTTTGATTTTTTTCTGTGGACTGCTAATAAAAATGGGGATTAGGGAATACTGCTGATCCCACTCCAAAACAAATATTACTACAAAGGGAACTAATATGCAGTGAGTTTGTATCTGCTTGGCATATAAAAAAGGTGCACTGAAAGAGGGTGGTAGTGGATTTACTATTAGTCTTTTTTTTCACTTCTGTTTTGCTTCAGCCCTCCAGGTAGCAGTACTAGATTTGCAGTTGTTTCAAACCTTACATACACTGATGCTGCTAACTAGACTGACCTCCTTGACATGTAATGAACAGGTTTTTCACCATGGAAGTCAGAGTGATTTCCATTTCTGCATTTTAATTCTTCTTTTTTCACTTTGAAATTCTCTTTCTTCCTTCTATCAGAACTATCAGTTCTATAGGGTTAAAATAGTCAAACATACATGCATAGGAATGGGTCAGTTTCTTTGAGATATTATGAATTTCTTACAGTTCTGTACATTTTGTTCAAAAAATATTCATTGAAATTAGTCTTGGAGTTCACTAGCAAACATTCCTTCTGTAGCCACAGATGTATTCCAAGAATAAATATTAGCCTTAAATGTATTATTTAATTCTAGCAAACAATTAGGTATTAGAACCCACTTCCATATTTGTTGTGTAATAATCTCAGACTGCAGCCCACAGTTTCATTAGCTCTCCAGTTGTGTCTCTTGACTTTTTCCCAATTCTAAACCTTCTCTTCTGAAATTTGTGTTGGCTTTGGCTCATGCAATATCACACATTTGCCCAATGACATCAACATCACTTGCATCCTGAAATGCAGCTGTCTTTCTCCCCTTCTGAGTCCAGATTGCCCACCCATAGCTCAGCCATTCTAGGTATCTCTCTATAGTATCATTATTAAAAATAAGGAAGCCCTGGTTTACGTGACCAGGTTTGAGGTGTTGGACTTCAGATGTGGAAGAGTTAAATTGCAAGCATAATTTCTTTATCCAAGCCAAAGTTGGAAAGAACTGTAAGAACTGTAGGTGCATAGCAAGTCCAAGAATTAGGACTTGCCACTGGCTTTCTGAATGGACTCACTGCCCAACATCTCTGAAACAAGGATTTAGAAGGGTTTCAATGCCATTTCAGATTCATACAACAAGCTACCATTGGAATTGCTGGAACTGCTAAGTATTTTTTAAAATCTACCTTTCACATAGCTTTTTCGGAAGCATTAGTTTAATTTATTTTCTTCCACAGACAGTAACATACTTGATTTGCTGTTGCTCCAAAGCCAGGGAAAGTGTATTGTGGGCTGTTTTTAAACAATGTTGTTTCTTCAAGATTCATAATATGACTTCCAATCTCATTTACTGGTTCTATGTTCCTCCAAGGAAGAAAGAGTCCCCTTTATTCACTTGGGAGACTGTTTAATTGGGATGTATTAGAAAATCTAGCATATAACAATAAGGGCCGTTTACAGAGTATAAAGCAGTCACAGTGAATTAACCAAACCTACTGCTATCTCAATAATAATAATATGAAATATCTTTAACTTGAGGACATACGTTGGGCTCTTGGCTATAAGTGAATGAGTGGACAGAAAATTCTTTTTTTTTTTTTTTTTTTTTTTTAATGGTGGGGATGTTTTTGTTTGGTTGTGGAGTTTATTTTTTTGAGGAATTGTCTTCTTCCTTTGTACTTTATAAAACATCCTCCAGATAGGTGGAACTGTGTGTAAATTATTAATTCAGGTAACTGTTATGTCATCCACGCTGTGTAGGAATTTGCACTGTCATCTGAACTTTTCACCAAGCAATGGGCAACCATTGTTTCAGGGCAAGAGATGGTAAAGAGATGAATGAATAATAATTGTGACACGCCTCTCTTGGGATTTTTCATATCATGATCAAGGGCTAAAAGGAGATGTTTTGAAGGAAAGATTTGTGGCCAGAGTCCCTAAACCCCACAGGCACTGCTTCCAAGCAGGTAGATTTCAGCCACTTCTGAGGCACAGAGCATTTTATGTTGTCAATGACGAGATATTTGCAAGCCATTTAGATCCCTGTGTGCAAAGCTGTCTTCTGGTTTAGACAACTCATTTCAGTCTTCCTTAACCAAATGCATCGAACGTGGAAAACAGTGTCTTTCCAACACAGAGCTTTTGAGCCACAGGCATTTAAATATCACTTCTGCTGGCCTTTTCAGTGAGCTTTCATTTTAAGGATAGGGATTTTCACAGCATGTGCATCTTTCTGAGATTTGTTTGTTCTTCCTAGGAAGGGGGAAACCAGCCTGCAGGGTTCTGTTGGTCAACACAGAGAGAAGAGCGGAACTGGACAGTGGAGAGCTGTTGGGGAGCCAGGGGAAGGAAAGGGGCCCTGGAAGAGGAAGTAGCACAGTTACATGGGTTTCTCATAGTGCTAGGTTTTCCATCTTTGCTCACTGACATCTGAACAAATGGTAAGAGCGGATGCATGGGCTGCTGGGACAGAGCAGATGGTGGGGTCAGTAGATGGCTGTGGTGGAAATCTTGTCACATTCTGTTCCCATCCTGTCTGATAACTGAATGCCAAGGATGTGTGTTAACATTGCTGAGTTAATGATCTCTTGGCACTATGATAGCAACAGTTTCTAACCTCATGCTGGACTGGGTGGGTTTGCCACAGCCATACAGTTTATATGAGACAAAAGGAAACTCAAACTTCCAGGAAAATCAAGCATGCATACAAAACTAAATCACAGCAGGGCTAGGGAAAGGACTGGGCTTCTCTAAAGCTAGCCATGGGCACAGAAAGGTGTACATTACTTTGATTCACTCACCTCAAACATGAACCAGCAGAAAGTGAAACACTGGAAGTTATACTTGAAGAATTCCCTTCCCTGGAGAAAGCCAATAAATTGAATACTCAGCCTGTCCCTTTTTCTGCTCCAAAGTACTTTAGTGACGTGAGACAAGTATTCACACTCATGCAAAACGGAGAGATGAGAGAAGGCCCTTGATGTTGAAATGCAGCCACAGCACAGTAATATCTTTCAAGTTCTTGGCAAAGAAGACTTTCTTATCTTTTCAGGGAGCAGTATTTCTGGGTATCGCTCCTTGAAAAGGCATAAGTTAGGCTTAAATTTTGAATATTACCTGACCTTAAGACAGCCCTTAAGACAGGAATCCAGGGAGAGAAATCCTCACTTTCCAGCAGCATCTTAGTTCAAAGTCTTTTGGAAGCCTGCATTAGGCATGGAGAACCTCCTAGTTCTAAGAGCTTCCCACCGGATTTTATGGATTTCAATCCAAAGTTAACAATTTTTGAAGATCCGCCTCCTACACTCTGTTCTCCTTTGGCAGGATCTACACTAGTTATATGGAACAAGTGATGGTATTTCAACATGTGGCGTTTAGCTTGTACAAGTCTATTGACCATCTTCTGAATGAATGTTGCAGCAATATTACATATGGCTGTTGTCTAGGGGACTTTCAAGAATTCAAAATCATAAAGATTTTGCCTTAGGCTATGAGGTGAAGTTAGAAGCATAAGCTCTTAAAACAACTTAACAAAAGATTTTTTTTGGCAGATCAATAGAGTCTTTTGCTTGATCTTCAGCTCTGGTAGAGAAGGTAACAAAATGGCAAGATGCTGGAGGATAAAGAATAATATAGAAACAATTATAAATCTAATTCTTTGTATTAGTAGCTCAACCTTACTTCAAAAGCTATGTTGACTTCTGGATACTTGGTCTGAAAAATGATAACACAGAATTGAGGTTCAACAAGAATGAACAGAGGTATGGAAAAATGCTTGTAAAAAGGGGGGGTTGAATTAATAGAGGCTTACAGACTAGGTGTGTGACTGCTGCAGTTCAAAGTAGTGCTGAAACTGCCATTGATCTTAATTGAACAACATCAATGACCAAACCAATCAAAGGTGACACAATAAAACCAAGGAAAATAAAAAAAAGAATATTATGAACGAGAACCTGCAACTGCTCTGCAGAGGAGGAACTAGGAACTCTAGACAGTAGAAAGTAAGCTTAAGACCTCTGATGAAATGAATGTTTCTGCACAACATGCACAATTAGATTATGCTTCTTGTGACTGTCAGAAGCTTAAAGGCTCGCAGCCTTAGCAGAGGCTAGAAGAAGAATGGCCGCTTTATTAAGAAGGCAAAGATCCTGAATTACAGTGGCACTTCTAAAGGAGCATCAAATTGTAAAGGCTTTGAGACTCTTCCAAACATTCAGACCTTGAGTCATTTAACATCTTCTATGTGACAGATGAGGATGAACATTATTAAGGTTCAAATTGTATCTGTTGCTTTATGAATTCTTACATGTAAGATGATAGCCCCTCTCCCAGGAACAGGAGTTTGTTCTGGGTGTTCTGCATCTGCCAGGGAGCTTTTGAGTTTCTAGAGCCTGATAGAAGAAAATTCTCCTGGAGTCTCTTTCTCCTGAAACCATTGCCATTCAGCTGAGGACACTGCACTTGAGCATTTATTGACTTCAAATACAGTTTAAGAAATTCTTCAAGAGGCTTTGTCTATTCAGTAAGAATGGAAAGGAAGTCTTGGCCGCCTTGACTGTTGTTTGGTCAGGGAAATGAAGCAGTTTTTGTTCTCATGACTCTCCTAATTTTGATGGTCTGCTTCTCCTCCTTGTCCCTTAGCCCCTCCCCGCAGCCACACCTCAATCTTACTTTTAAATTCTGTTTGCTCCCCTGTCCCATTCTGTAACTCTATCTTCACAGGGTTGATTGGGGTCATTCCTTTTTGTCCAGTCACATGGTACCATTCTCAATAGGAGCCCTGTTAAAGCCAACCACCACAAGCTCCCGGTCTGTGTTTTCAATTACATGTGTGTATCAAGTCACCACCGGCAGCAACAGAACTGATCCCTGTCTGCACCTTTCAGACACGGGTGAGGCATTCTTTGATGTCAGCTTTATAGGCTCCTGCTCTTGGCGTCACATGAGAGCTCTTACTGCCTATGGCTGTGATTGGAGACAAATATCTATTTCCTATTCAGTGATCCTAAGACAAGGTATAGTGGCAGGTATGTTTTAGTTAGCTTATTTTCCAGGGGTTTTGTTCCTTTTTGACTGTTCTCTAGTCACTGTTCTTGTCTGTGGCAACCATTTTGTCTTCTGCTTGCCACTAACTTCACAAACGTGCTTTTTAATCATAATATTTTCAAGGGTTGGTTTGCTTTTTTTATTGCCTTTAAAGAGTGGGGTATGGATAAGGAAGTAGAAACTCAGTCAAAACTAGGGTGGAGGGAAAAATAGGAGAGATTTTTTTTAAAAAAGCATTATCTGGATGAAAATGAACTGTAAGGAATAAAAAATATGACTCCTAATCCGTATAACATTCTGACCCAGAATTTCTAGCGTATCAGGTTAGGTAACGTCCAGAAGTCCCTTCCAAACTAACTTTTTAGATGAGTCTGCGTTTCATCATGTCATATAGTTGTTGCATGGCCATTAGGGCAGTGTGGTTACAACCCAGCCAAGAGGGCAAGGATTTCTTTTGCACATAGTCTTTGCATTTCACTCAGTTTAACACATTTCAAATTTCTCTTCAACCTAACCTTACTCGTGAATCCTGTGAGTCTTCCCAGGGATTACAGGAGCAGTATCGTACTACTGTTAGTGATGTGAATGAGCTCCAGTTTAGCACAGATTCTCCCTTACCCTGTTTTCAGCATTTCTGAAGAATAAATGATATCAACACATTTTAAAGTGCTCAAACTTAGTATCAGATTTGGTAGGTTATAAGCACTCAGCAGATTTTGATCATAATGAGAAAATTCAGTGCTGCTCCTGTCACTGCTGCAATAGATTAGTTGAAATGACATGTGTATAAACTTAAAAACTAGAAGGAATGGAAATATTACTAACATTAGTTAGTGCTGATTCTATTTCACCATAGGTGGATCTAAAAAAACCCCCAGATTCCTGAGTTGCTTATGCTGATTTCACCGTCTTTCTTTTCCCCTTAAAAAAAAGAAAAAAATTGTTCTTTTCTGGCCCCGTGAAGTGTAGGATGATACATTTGATTTGTTGTAGCAAGGCCTTTAGTTTGTGACTGCTACTTGTAATCAGAAACAGGGTTTTGCTTTGGTTTTCTTTTTTTTTTGACAATGTTCTGTGTTAGGATCAGGTGATTGATTTGATTCCAGTTTAGTTTTACTTGTCAGATGGTATAATGTAACCATAGGATGAGTGTAGGAGATGCATGACTAGCTTTGGCTGACTCAGAAGCTGACGATGCCAAGGGAATTTTATAACTTGCTACTAGAAGAAAGTGAATTTTCAAAACTATTGCCCAAATTTTTACTCGAGTCTTAAGCAAACACCTGTATTTACATAGTCTTTTGCCTGTCAGTCAGTTATGTGAACACGTTTATTTCATTCCCCATCTACTATAATTGTTCAGGAGGAATCTGTAAAGATATCAACTCTGTTTTCTTGTTAGATCGTGCTAAAAATACCATATTCTGGCAATGAATTCCAAAGGTCAGGAAAGAATTGTGTTTAAAATAAACTAAAGTCAAGCAATCAGACCTCCTGTCCTTTATCCATGTAAAATGCCATGTTTTATGGCATTTCTTCCAGTTTTGGGGGGTGCCTGACAGTTTTATGGCATTTCTTCTAGTTTTGGGGGGATACGAGCAATAAGGCCTCTTGATTTTACCATTTATAGATTTAGCTCAGTCTTTTATGTAACTTCTGAGTTCATCTCTAAATAAACAGTTACAGTCTTTTCCCTTACAATGATATATTGAGCATCTCTCACTTTGTCGATGGTTTTCTGGTTGGGTTTTTGAAACCCTACGGCACAATGTGCCCTGTTACTTTTCCCCTGCTGTAGTTTGCTTTAGTTGTAGTCAATGGAGTGAAGTGTAGAGTTTTTCTGCCACCATTAGGGTGGGAGGCGTACTGCAGGAGCTCAGAAGCAATGCTGGAGGGGCCCTTAAAAAGGCAGAAGAATAGGGACTGAAGAAACCCTTTCTTATACCTGAAGAGCTTTCAAGTTTATGTAGCCAAAATAAAAGAGGTTAGGACCCCTTGTTCTTATCCTGCAATCCAGAATCAGGGCAAAAGGGTATCATTGTAGGTAAAATAGCAACGGGTACAGTGAATGAAAACTTAGATATCTAATATAAGTAAAAAATTTAGTAAGAACACTGCATTTGCTCCTATCTGGAAACAGCAAGTAGCATGAGAGCAGATTATCGGCTGAGATTCCCGATAAAGAGAGTACTTTGCTGTGGCTAGTTAGGAATCATTGTATAGCTAAGTTAGAAGTAATATCACATCCAATCACTGAACAGAAGCTGAGTGCCTCATCTTCGTAAATTATCTGCCAGGAGTATCCTGCATTGCTGTCAGTACTCTGAGTTCACAGTTTGTTCGAACGCATCAGTAAAGCTTGCTGCAAGTCTAACCACTGTCTGAATGGACTTTGAGTCCATCAGTGACTCCTTGGCTTGTCAACCAATAACTGTGAACTAGTAAAACCATGAAACGTATTTCCAGGGTCCTGTCTTCACGAAAAACCAAATTGATTAGCATGGTACTTACTCTTCAGAATCAACCAATATTACTGCTTCACTCATCCCACGGTAAGGGGTGACAAGCTTACACAAGTTAATAGCATAAAACGGAGTCACAAAAGGAAATGGAATGTTTTTGGTAGAGTATCTTCAGCAAATGTGGAAGGGCATAAGAAATGGTCAGCCTGAGAAAAGATTTCTGTTATATTATGTATATTATCTTATAGAAAATGGGTATATAGAAACATCTTTTCTGGGAAGAGGCTGTTCTTTTATGAACCTGTACATTCACGACTTACAAAACCTATAGTACATTACCTGTAGGACGTCAATGTTGAAAGAAGACATTGCTGTGCACCTGCCGACAACATTTAGAGGCTTGAACTAGCTTTTCAGAACTCCAAGACTTTAGGAAAATGTTATCCTTCAGAAGAACTCGGTGGTATTCAGCAGCACGTGGTTTGCATGGAGAAGTCAGATTTTCAGATTAGTACAGCACCATGAACACTTCCATGCCCCCTTCCTTCCTCCCCAGTGTCCTAATTCTGTCCAACTGGCTTTGAAAAAGATGATCAAAAGTACCACTGACACTGAGGAGCGTGTTCCATAGCCTTTGGTGAGCTTTGGATGAGGCCAGAGAGATTACCCAATTGTTTGAGATCCTGATAACAAGCAACATCTGCTGCCCTAGAAAATGAGAGTGCAGGCTCGCGGTGTTGATATGAGAATATTGTGCCTTGACACTTTCCTCCCTTGAGTACTTTTGTTTTCACAACCAGCCTTTTTTTTTAATATTTTGGGGTGATTAAAAAAAAGTTATTTGCCTTTTCTTTTATACAGGATATAAACAGCCACTGGTAGAAATGTCACATTACTGGAATTTATTTTTGTAAATATGTGTTATATTTTCTTTTATTGCAATGAGGAGCTTGTTTTGATTTTTCCCTCAGGCTGACTACTACCATTTTCCCAGAAATCAGTATAGAAGGGCCTCAAGATTCTGAGATTTGCAGTCATTAAAATATGAAGTAATCAAATACTGTGTTCTCAAAACTTTAAAGTAGATACATGTAGGAGGAATCCTTCCTGTTTCTCAAAGCATCAAACAAATGCTCCTTTACCCTAGTACGGCCCAAGAGAAGCTGGATCAGATCAAGTATCCGTTCAGCCCTGTATCTTGTATTTTCTGGGAGCAGTCAGAAATGTTCAGGGAAAGAACATTGAGATATAGGATTAGATGATAGGGTGAAGTCATATGTCACATATTCCACCCACTGCTAGTCCTGAGGAGGACTTGTAGCTCTCCCTATACTCTTCCTCCATGGCAGTAGAAAGATTAGGCAGGGAAACCTATACCTCACTTCTGACTCAACTGCTTATCAGTTCTTGGCAAGTCACCTGACATTGCTCTGCCTTAGTTTGCTCAGCTGCAAAATGGCAGTGATAATGCTTTTGCCTTTGAAAAAACATTCTGGGGTCTGCAGTAAAAAGAAAAAAGTATAGATACTTACGGCTGGAGCATTCTCCTTTTTTCCGCTGGCCACCTCTGCAGTCTTCTTGTCTGTATCGTGCTGCCTATCTGTCTCCATTACATCTAATCTGAAAATACATTTTTTTCTCTTTTTCATATATTTCTAATTCTCTTTCCTCATGGCTATTTATTCATTGTTTATCTCTGTAATAGTATTATTGAACAGTTCTATAGATTTCTCAAAGAATACTTAAACTACTATTCTGTATCTAAAAAATCTTTCTTATATGGCACATTGAACAAGCCTTGCACCTTTATTGTCCCATAGGGTGAGATTTATTCTAGGAAAATAAGTTAAATTTTTCACCAGAGACCGTCGAAGCCCATCTGGCTATGGCTTGCTATGTGTGAATTGTCCCATGATCTTTCCTGTATGGCAAGACCAATGTTTTGGCCCATGCGGTCATCTCTTTAGCTTCCTTCTTGAGAAGGAAGCACAGCCTCAACACGATGCTCAAGTAGGGCCAGATGAAAGTACAGGCATAGCATATAAGTTTTTCCACCACTATAGATATGATTACAACAGAGGCTTAACATTCCTTTTCTGCTCAGTAAGGTGTCTTTCTGTCCTCACCTAAGTGCAAACGATTAAAAGTGGTGGCTGCAGTTAGCCAATGGGAACAGTAGTTCTGAAGGGGAACATGGCTCTGTGCATCTTTAGACAAGGTTAACCCTGCACCCTGCTGTTAGGAGATTTCCAGAATACATCTAGGAGGGAGAATGCAGGATTACATCTACAGGAAAGACCACATTATAGACAATAAGGCCCTGGGATCTTCATTCTTGGCTGCAAAGTGCAACAGGGTGGACACCCTGATCCTAGCACACAGGACTATGTGGTCCTGGGCAACAGACATGTCTTTGCTGCTTTTCTTGGTTTATTCAAATTATTACAGTTTACATGATTTGACTGATTCCTCTCCATTAACTCCAATTCCGTTACTCAGGATCTCTGGGGATTGCCTTCCCTCAACTCCTTCATGGCAAAATTTGCTTGAAAAAAATGTTTTTTTTTTTTTAAATTTTTTTAAAACAACTGATTCCCTGTAGGAAACGTACAGGCCAACTGTGAGTGAGTGATGATTATGAGTGAAACATATGGTCCTTTACTGTTGCATCCTATTGAAGCGCAGAATGATATATATTTTTATATATATATATGTATGGTGTATCTAAAATTATTATTATCATGCAACTAAGGTGCTAAGTTGTATGATAGGTGGTGCTAAGAGGTGCTAAGATTTTATGGCAGGAAATTTTCTTAAAAAGCAACTGTCCTTTGTAAGTGTTGTTTCCTTGCCCAAATTTAGCACTGATTGTTCTTTTCTTGCAAGAACTGTGATGACTAGCCTTCTTGGATAATGTATAGTGAATCCCAGGCTTACAGGAAAATATACATAAAAGTTATGGAAAAAATCTTGCAGGGTTTATGTTTCTTTGATAATGACAGGAAGCTGATACCAGTGAGGAACATCTATAGCACTGCTTTATTCACTAAAATGAATCAAAATTCCAAGAATTATGCCTCTTCTGGCAAAAAGCAAAATAGCAGACACAATCAATTCACTGTGAGGCTAGGGTTTTTTTTTTATTATTATTTTATTTATTTATTTTTAAATCTAGCACTGAATTGTAAGGACAGTATGGGAATATAGACAAACGCTTATGATAGCAGAAATAGTATTGCACTCACCAACTAAACTGTCCAGTCCCTTCCAACACAAATCATTCTATGATTACGAAATTTGGCACCTGAAACAGTGCATGTAAAGAGGAACTGGATCCTCAGAAGACCTAGCTGTTTGGGAAATTTCCTAGACTGCATAAAGGAAGTTGACATAAAGGTAAGTTGACATGTGATAATTTGTCATTGATTTGGAAGGCAACATTTCCTTTTGGTTATTGAGATGATAAGGCAAGACCACTTTGGGGTGGGTAGATTTATTGGATTAGAAGTGGCTTAAAGCTGCATGATGAAAAAATTTTCTTGAAACACTTAAGAATTTGGGTTGTTCTGATGCTGAAGATGTTTGAGATTTTTATAAGGTCTTTGTGAGGTTACTAGTAGTTTTAATGTGGAAGCAAGACAAAGAGCATGAACTAACATTTCACCAGTGCAATAAATACTCCTAATGTTTAGTAGCATGCATATGAAAATTTAGTGCTTTAAATGTATCTGAATGTATCTGAGGGGACATAAATATTTTTAAAAGTGTTACCTTTTGAATCTGCACACACTCTTCTGCCAAAGACAGGATGTTGTGAATAAAAAAGGGATAACAAGCTATTAGACTAGCTTTGTGAAAGTGGGTCTTTGATCCTGGTAATAAAGAACACTACTTTTACATCTTCATCCTGTTTAGGTAGACGTATGATTTTAATAATACTTTTAATCAGACTAGTCAGAAACATTTAAGAATTGTAATCCTTGTGAGTGGGACCCTTTCAAAGCCAATAGTCAACAGCTTGTGGTATGGGCTGCCTGTCTCCCACACTGGTCAGGAGAGTTCGTTTCTTTTTGTAGCTCTCTCTCATGCCCATTGGCTCGATGTCCACAATAGGTACAACTGTGCCAGCATGGTGGACATTAGATGGTGATCAGAATCCTACTGCAATTACCAGCTATGTCCTTGCATGTCTATGCTCCTCATGGGTCATGTCCATGAGTCTCTCTAACAGGGCTCAGTTGGGTCATTACCTCCCCCATAAAGTGGGCACAGTTGCTTCATGTGCCCAGTGTCGGATCTCTGTCCTCCATAACTGTCTTGACTGCCAGTGTTTGCACCCAGAAAAACCTTTACTCCCTTCTTATACCCATGGGCCACAGAGTGAGGGATTTGAAGGTCACCTGCTGAAGCATAAGATAGTGTAATCATACAAAGTCTGTATGGCTCTGAGAACAGGGCCAAAAGGGAAGCAGAGGTGGAACCGAAGGCCTTGTTTCAGAACCACTAGGATGGGAGTTATTGGAGGTGCAGGTTGTATTCATAAGAACTTGGCAGTTACTAGACCAGCTGTGTTCTCCATTTCCATTTTCTTTGATGTTTTTCAGGATTTGGTCAACATCACCGGTATTTTGCTATGTATAACATTTTTGGATGGGAAGTAGGACAGTTAATGAAATCAAGATTTTTAAGAAACCATTTTCCTCTGTAAAGGCATTTTCATTAAATGTCTTGTTCTAGCTCTATCCACTAGATAGATAGCATAACAGAAAGAAGTTGTTCTTAGCAGGAAATACTAAGAGAGAAAGGTGGAAGTACCTAGCTGTCTCAACATAATTAATTCCTCACAAAACAATAATAGACTACAGTATATAGATTCTGTTTTCAGTTTTCTTTCCTTGAGATACATATATTCTGCTGTGGAAACTACCCAGTTTATAGGAATTGTTTTCAGAAGAGAGCGGGATTGGGTTGGGGGATAGAGATTTTTTTGTATGAAATTTATTCCAGGACTTTCTGTGTTGCAGTTGTATTAAAAAATGCTCAGTATGCATGAATATCAGGACTACAGAAATGCCACCAAAATATTTCTCCCTAAAATAAAATTAAAAATTTTAAATTGGTTTATAATTGAAGGAGAAACTCCTCCACCCCTCATTCAAGTGAAAAAAATAGAGATACTTCAAAATAGAAAATTAGCACAGTTTCTGATTCACAGGAAAACATCCAATCAAAAATTCATTTACTTTACCTCAAGTGAACTAGATGACTCTAGACAAACTCCTATCCATTTGAGCTAGCAATGCCAGCAGCGTGTCCGAATCAACTCAGCCTGCCACAGCTTCAAGTTTTGCAAAAAACAGTCCAGAGTGAAGAAGCAAATGGAAAAAACTTTCAAGAACTTCTAAAGGTGAGGAAGTTGGAGTGTAGTCAGAGATAGCAAGAAAAAGGGAATGCTTTTCCATTTTACGTCCTCATGGCTTAGTACGGTTTTGAGCAACCATTCTGAAATCATCAGTCGATCTCAGTAGCATTGCTTTGCCTCTTAAGTAACTACAGAGTCTATCCTCAAGTACATATGCACAGTTCTGGTTGAATATAGTGAATAACATAACCTTATGTAATTTCTGATACTGTAAATACTCAGTGCTTGTAGGGACTTGCCTAGTTTTGATTCTATTTGGCTCAATGGGAGATAGCCTAGCAAACTATATAGATCATACTTCCTAGACCACATTAATGATGTCATTCATAAATTGCAGCAATCTATCGAAACGATATTCCATAACTTGTGCTTATCCCCAAGGTACTACTGACTAAACTATGCACACTGAAGAACAGCATAATGGCATTGCTTACCCAGCCTGAATAATGAATTCCTAGGGGCCAAATTCAATACTGCAGAAACTCCAGGGAGGTAATAGCATTACACCAGGGTGAATTTATCCCCATTCAACTAAATGCATCTGTTTGACAAAGTTGTGTATGAAGGTAGATAGAGCTTTTGTTGACTAACAGGGAGAAAGGCATTAGATTTGCTTTCTCCTTCAAATATCTGAGGTGTCCGGAAAGTGAAAAGGGGAAAATTACATGACAAAATCATCTCAAATTTGCATGAGAAACACACACACACATTTTAACTGGAGAAAGTTTTCAAAAGAATCAAGATTTCAATTTTTAATTTATTGCCTTTCATTCTTCAACAAGCAATTAAAAAATCCATAGGCAAATTCCAGGAGACTGAATCCTGACTTTCATGCTCCTTCACATTCTTTTTTCCATCTTCTCCTGGAAACTACAAGCAAGGAAGATAGAGAATACATGCACAGACTTTCCAGGAGTCTGTCTATAGACAAGAAAATAGAAACAATATCAGGCTTGCAGGTAGCAACATGCCAGTTTCCTTTTTTCCTCTGAAAGACAGCTTTGTCTAGTACAGCTACAGTTTTCCAGTGAAAACATTGAGGCTTGTTAGGAGGGAACTTTTAATTTCGAGCTGCACATGCGCAGAAACTTCAGAGGAACTGTAATCCCCATCCTCAACGAGGGAGATTTAAAAAACTAAAACAAACCAGAAAAAACTCACACCAAAAAACCTCCAAACAAACTAAAAAAATCCCAAACCCAATGGACTGATGTCCTGGTTTGACTGAAACAGAACTAT
>NW_009635364.1:15282-20708 GCF_000690535.1 Cariama cristata | reverse complement strand
CCGGCCCGGGTGACGCTGAAGGGCTGTGCCCTTAGCCTTTCGCAAGGGGTTTGGAGGTGCGAGAGGGTGTTTCCCCTTTTTAAAAACAAAAAATCGCTAGCTGGCAGTTTGACTGCCAGGGTCTGTGTGATGTGATGTGCTTTTCAGGTGAGCTCTGCACAGGTTTTCGCTCGGCTGTTTTTGCCACTCGCTTCCTTTGTAATACTATAGCTGTTGCTGAGTCAGCCAGCAAGAGATGGGAAATTTGTGCTGATCTAATAGGTGGTGTTGCAGATGATTGCTCTGAGGATAGCGAGAGCTGTGTGACAATCCTTAGAGCAAATAGTCATACAGTTACGTGGCAGATTAGTGCTGTAAAGCATTACATACAACCAGTCTAGTTTGCTTTTTGCGCTCTGGTTAAGTTTTTGAAGGGGTTGCAATTGGTTTTTGTTTGTATTTTGTTTTGGTTCCCAGAATAGATTGCTTTACTTTGTAGTCTCCTGGAAATTTTTGGTTGAAAACAAGGGAAAGCAGGAAATGGATAGGATTTATAAAGCATCCCTTTTGAACCACCATTTTTGAAATTTAAAATAATTATATTAATGGTAAACTTCAGCTTTATATTTAACATTATGTCTTGCTATTTTCCAGCTATGAGTCCGTGTAAGAGTACAAATATTTTAAACAGAAACATAAGCTGAACATATTCATTGACAGTTTTCTTCTTACGGCACTCAGTAATGCAGAATCAGTGTATGAAATCTTCATCAATATTTTCTAAAAATGTCAAGTGTATAGCAAAAAACCCCATGCATTTCAAGCAGGTTAAATAAACATGAAGGCTTGAAAGAATCCTTTTAGGTTAGGAGTTATTGCTGCCCAATTAACCCCAAGATCAGCAGTGAGGCATCCTGTATTTCATAGCAGCAGTTAATGATAAAGCACCATGTAATAATAAATATTATGCATAATTATTTTCATAATAATACATTTTTCCCATATTGATTTATGTGAAGCCATTTTACATTTACTAGTTTTGCTTAGAAATGTGAAAAATAAAATCTGAAGAAACATTTTGGAATCTTTCTAGCTCTACTAACAATTTGTTCATGCCCTATATAATAATTCCAACTTGCAGAGTTCAGGAGTTGTATTACTACTATTAGGACTGGTAGGACTCTGTGTAGTCATGCAGTAAGTACTAGTTCTGATTTTCCTGAAACAGTGTGGTATTCAAGAGTATTTGGAGTTTTATAGGACATTGCTGTGCCTTTTCTATTTTTTGCATTGTTTCAAAATCTTTGGCACCAACATATGCCTCTGTCTATGTCTTATTTTGGTTTTCCTAATTAAAAGAAACTTTCCATTCTGCTGAGGAAAAAATATAATACCACTTTGGAACAGTTTTGCAAGAATATAAATTTACAAAGCAGTATGTAGATTATATTACACAGGGGAAAACAAAGGATAATGTTGACTTTAAAAGGAGTGGTTTTGTTGTGGTTTTTTTCTTATTTTTTTTTTTTTTAAAAAGCTTTCTGGCAGTAAATGAAATAATTTGTTCATAAGGAAGGCAGTCCTCTCAATGATTTTTCCCACTTGGTTTCATGAGCCGTGAAAATCCTGCCACACCTTCATTGTGGCAGAAAAAAGAAAAATAGATTGGTGCTGTTGGTGCTCCTATGATTGAGACTGGCCTTGGTGGGAAACCAAGGTGATTTTGGTATCTTCAGAAACACTAAGCAGATACATTTTCCCTATTTTCTCCGTTGAATGACAGCTTCATTTTTGATGTGCAAGCAAAAGAAATAATCTTAGAGACTGTCTTCCCAGAAACCTGATGGAGGGATTGTTACTTTTAAGGCAACATGAAGGTTTTTTGTGTAGAGCCCTCAATCCTCTATGGAAATCTTTACAGTGCTAGGTTTGTACATGTAAATACTGAATTACAGATTGCCTCTATTAGCCAGGCTACTATGTAAGCATCTTTTGAACTTTATTATATAGTTATATAGTTAACATTCATCACAGAATTTTATGGGCTGTTGATTTTGTGCAATGAGGAAAGCAAAGTCCCAGTATTAATGTATTTAAGAGAGAATTTTATGGCATTTTGTTTCTATGTTATAAAACATAAGTAAGCATCCTTGATGAACTTGTCTAAAGGTACAGCACAGAGCAGGCAGACTAGGATGTGGGTTTTGTAACTGAAGGATATACAGAACATCTGCATTCTCAGTTAGGTGAAAGAGAGGTGTGAGAATTTCTCTTGAATGTTTATTATCTGCAGAAAGGAAAGGGGATGGTGAAATGCATCAGTAACCTGCGAATTAGTTATGGATACAGGAGAAATGTCACAGAATACTGTATGTGAGGACTCATGCTTGAGACCCTCACTTGAATGTGATGAACTTGAATCGGTGAAGAATGTTGAGCAGAAAGTAGTGAAGATGCAGTCAGAGGAAGATAACATTGCAATTCCTGTTTTTTTCTGTTGAAGTTGAGCATTACCAACAAAGGTTAGTTGGTAATTTGTATAGTTAAAATAAAGTTAGAATATTTGATAGGAAGAGTGAGTAGAAAGAAGTAACAGAATTTAATGAATGCTTACCTAGATGGTAAAATCAAGAAGTTGGAGTCAAAGTGGTATCAAAATTGTGTGACAGGAAGATACTAAAAGTTGTTGTGAGAGTCGTGGAGGCTTACCAGTAAGACCTTGAAGAAACTAGGGAGATGTGTATTTAAAAAAAAAAAAAAAAAAAAAAAAATTAAGAAGGCAGGAACAGATCATAAGATCATATTATATTTCAGAAGATTAGAAATAAATGAACTTACATTGAAGGTTGAAAAGTGAAGATTAGTTTCTTTAGTCATCTGTTACTTAACTGGTTTTGTGGTGTTTTTTTTTCCAGAGAGATGATGTCCAGAAATTTGTAGAGTTCTTTTTTTCCATGAATCTCATACTTGCTTACCTGAAATATTCTTTTGTTGCAGATTGGCTAAGTATAGAAAAACAGTCTTGAAAATGTTGTCCAGGCTGTTTCGAATGCATGGCCTTTTTGTAGCCTCTCATCCATGGGAAGTCATTGTGGGAACAGTGACTCTCACCATCTGTATGATGTCCATGAAGATGTTCACTGGGAATGATAAGATCTGTGGCTGGAATTACGAGTGCCCCAAACTTGAAGAAGTAAGGATTTACTTACAGAAGCTATTGTGCTTACTGTTAATTAGTATATCCAGAGTTTTCTGTAGAATAAGATCAGATTGTGATGTATTAGGAGGAAAGTAGCTATGCAGAAAGTTCTTTGTTGCCTTCTTTTTCCATTGTGGATATTAAAGCTATATGCAAGCAGTGATGCACTACGGAAGTTTTTCATTAAATCTGACTTTCGGTTGCACAGTATCTAGTGAATAAGGATTTTATATTGTTTGCAATATTTTAATTTTTTAAGACAGACTAGCAGTGATACTTAATTTATTCTGAAACTTCATTTTTAGTGCAGCTTCACAATAGATTTTTTTATTGCTGAAACTTAACAAGTTACTATTTAATGTAAAAGCTAGCTAAACTGCTTTGTATTTCAAACAGGATGTTCTGAGCAGTGACATCATCATCCTGACAATCACGCGCTGTATAGCTATCCTTTATATATACTTCCAATTTCAGAACCTGCGGCAGCTTGGATCAAAATACATTTTAGGTACTGTATCTCATTTTTGTATTTGCTGTATACATTTTAGTTGTTTTTTGTTAATATAAATTGGTAATAATATTAGAATGTTAATACTTATTTACAGAACAGGGTTATTTTAATTATTTACTGGATAGGAGAACATTTATTATGCTTAGATCAAAGTACAATTTTTTAAAAAGAGGTTGTGTAGGATTATAGAAACACTGAAAATGTAGTATTTGAAATAATTGTTTATTGTGTGAAACACTTAAAAATATAGAGCTGTTTAAGCCAGTTTTCATTTTTGCTGATAATAAATGAGAAGATTTATGGCTTTTATTTCTTAGAGTCTTACTTTGAATGCAGTACAAATTTTAGATTTAAATTCTGTATAAAATTAACATCTACTTCAGTTTGTATCTCAACTGCTTGTAATGCACTGTGAGAGATAAGAATTGTCATTTGTTTGCTTCAGGATTGATCTAAAGGTATAGGGTTGGTTTTTTTCCTTCTTTTTTTCCTCCCAATATACATAAAAAAAAGAATTTTAAATTTTTGTTTTAAAGGTATTGCTGGCCTTTTCACAATCTTCTCAAGTTTCGTTTTTAGTACAGTGGTAATTCACTTCTTGGATAAAGAGCTGACAGGCTTAAAGTAAGTAATGAATTGTTCTAGATTTCTTGCTTGAATTTTTTTTCCTGTACTTTTCCTTGAATTTTAACATACGCCTTTTTTTTTTTTTCCCCAGTGAAGCTTTACCATTCTTCCTGCTTCTGATCGATCTGTCAAGAGCAAGTGCGTTAGCCAAATTTGCGCTCAGTTCTAACTCACAGGTCAGGGGGGGTTGGGTTTTGTTGGTTAATTGGTTGGGTTTTTTGGTGGGGATTTTTTTGGTGTTTTTTTTTTTCAGTGGAGCTTTTGAGTTTAATGTTCAAAGATGAACATTATCCCATGGCAGGGAGGTTGGAACTAGGTGATCTTTAAGGTCCCTTCGAAGCCAAACCATTCTGTGATTCTATGAATAATCCAGGTGGAGAGACATACAGGTGAGTACTGTATTGGTGATACATTAAAAAGGATCAGATTTTATTCACATTCTGTGTTCTCTTGTCTTCAATCCAGATCAGTGTTCAAGTGAATAGTAACACTGTAAAATTAGTGTGCATAATCATATGAGCTAAGTTAATTATACATATGAGTACTTTATATGTTCAGAACTTTAAACCAGCAATGCTTATAGCTGTATAAAGGAGGTTAGAGTTCCTGGACCAAAGTCTTCACTAGAACAGTTATTGATAGAAAAAAGTTAATTTCTAGGGCTCAGGAACAGTATATAAAGAGATATCTAATGTTACAGTGCTGATACTGGAAAAAGCATATTTCTAGACAAAATCTTAGCAGAACAAACATAGCATGTATTTAGGCAGAAACATTCATGTTCTAATGCAGGTAACACAGCGCAATAGGAAGGATCGACAGGACATCTTGCTTGTCATACATTGTAATGTTTTTTCCGAATATTCTGTGTTCTGAAATTAAAAAATATTTAGTGAAATTTAATTTATACCTACAAAATACTGTACATGGTAATTGAGCATACTAATAGTGACAAAAATATTGTATATTATATGTTGATATATTATATATTAGAGTATATTGCACATTTTCTATACATGCAATATTATTGTGTTGTATATTATTTTATAATAATTGCAAGTACAGCGTTTTTTATTAATTTTCAAGAAAGTATTTCAAAAATAGATTTTC